>NW_026613579.1:32500-34990 GCF_026213295.1 Gadus chalcogrammus
GGGGGGGGGGGGTGCTATTGGTGGGCCCACGCGGCATCACCCCGGTTCTGTTTGCTCGGCCCCATCTGAGTAAACACAGGGGCCGGACCGGACAGATGCAGCACCAGAGGCCACCGCCACACCAAGGGGTCCGCAAGACCCCCCCCCCTCGGTGATCCCATTACCAGATGTGTGGCTTGTTACTTCTTTTTTTTTTACATTGGGTGCTGTTGCAGTGTACACTGCTGTATGTCTGGGGCTCTGTGTCTGGAGAGCCTCTGGTGTGGTAATGTAATCCCTAGAGCAAATACTAGACCTGCTGACTACTACTGTAAAAGTCCCTTTTAAGTGAAGGGATAGAAACTACTGAGGCTGCTTGGATATCAACATCTGCCTTAATGTAGGAGATGGCAAGGATTACTAGCTTCAGGTTGATGGAGGGGAGAAGTAATGCAGAGTGGGGTACAATCTGGCGATAACCGGGGGTATATAAACTAACACATCATTCATGTGGTTGGGTCTGAGTTTTAGGGATGAGGTCGATGTCATGTTTCAAATCCCCTAATACAAATATGATACAACAATTAGTTGTAACATACAACGCTCAAGCTTTCATTTCTTCAAAGTTTTTGATTATTTTTAACCAACATTAAATATAGTGTTAATATGTGTAAGGCTATATAGGCCTATTACTTTATGGTTAGTCTAAAATATTTTTTTCAGAAACCATCCAAAAAACGAAATGTGTTAGGTTTTTTGGTCATACAGCGTTAGGGGTTTGTAAAAGACATAAAAACTGTTTTTCGTATAAAAGCAAAACCAAAAACATTTGAGTTATATTGATAGGTTCATCTGCAGTATTAACGTTTAAGAGATAACCACGGGTCTACGTGGTTTGAGGTCGTTTGGTTAATTACGGTAATTTAGTGCAGGTGTGTCTTGGACGCCACCAGACCAGGAGATCCTTTCACTAATATTATGCCAAAAATGTTTTAACAATTCAACAACAATGCTTTGAAACAAAATCATGAACACGGGATCCACTTTTTCTAAATAAGAAATGTATCAATACATCGATTACCAAACAAAGTCAAAGTTGGATGGACCTTATTAAACTAGGCGTAGCCTATTTCGCCCATGGCCGAAAAAATAACGTCAACATGTCAAAAATATCTTGTCATTTCCCTAGCTCAACAAATGTACAGTTCTGTCGCTATTGAAGTGATTTTTAAATTGTCTTACCGGAGCGGATTTTAATTGAGATTCTTCCCACAATGGGGATGATGCAGCTCTTCAGCCGCTTCCAGTGGCCTTACAGGGTCAACAGCACCCTCTAGCGGTACAAGAACATATCGGGCCGTCAGCAAACCCCGGTTTAATTCAGTAGTGAATGTCAACATGTCTCATTGGAAAAACAAAACGTATCAACCTTGTAGAAGTTGAATAAATAAAACCATTGTAAAAATAAGCCTTTCTTTTGTTGTGGTGAAATTGTGCTTTTCTAAAATAACATTTCTTAAATTATTGTTAAACATTTTTGTTGCCTAAACAAATATATATTTTTGAACTTTGATGTAGATATTAATATTACTGATATCATTTATAGACCACACACATTTTAATCACCCACTTTCACGTGTAGAACAGTCCAATATCAACATTTTTTCCCCTTTAATTTCAGAACAGATTAACATCTGAAAGTTTAAACTTTCATAACAAGCTGTAATTTCTTTCTTTCTTCCTTTATTCAAACCTCATGATCCCACCGAATTCCCCATAAGTTAATTTGAAAGGATTATGGATCACATGCTGAAACCTGTTTATATTAAAACACCCTCCAGCACTTTTCATTTTCAAACCAAATTTCCCATTGCAGATTTGACTGAACAGAGCCCAATCCGTCCCAGCGCTGGAAACGCATAGCAACCAACCTCCCCGTGTGAAAGACTGTGAGGGCTCCGCCAAAATGAATGGTTAAACCGGGGGAGGTTCCCATCACTGTTAGCTCAGACACCTGTCTCTGCACCCCCCCCCCCTCTCTCCCCTTAGCTCACAGCTCCATGTGACAAACCTTTATTAGTGAGAATAAAAAACAACAACAATGGTAGTAGAGTTACACTCGCCCAACCCACACCGAAACGGAGGTTGTGAACACACAAGCACTGTGGCGGTGTGTGTGTGTGTGTGACTACTGGATCATGTGCCGGCATAAGTAATTGTGACCGCGCGCACGGGGACGCCACGCTTAAATTCAGAAAAAAACTGAAACGCCAATGCGGAGCGTTACTATGGCAGCAGACACTGTGCCAGCCTGCCTCCGCAGCTATTAAGAGAACCAATTAAACGAGGCCTGCTGGGAGCATGCGCGTCTCAATGAAGGGAGATGCAACAAGCTAACCGTCGCTAACCTGGTGATGCTAACAGTGGGGGAGACTCCGGAGTCACCCAAACCAGGAGAGGATGAGCGGCAGCGGGCATCCCCTTGGGGGGGGAGGGGGGGGAGGGGGGGAG
>NW_026613580.1:0-17500 GCF_026213295.1 Gadus chalcogrammus
GACATGAAAATAACAAATGTGGTCATGCACATCCCCACCACTTCATTGAGACATTGTGTATTTTTTTTCCCGAAAGCAAGCGGAATAGAGTATCCTTCACATTAGAGTTTCCTGTTCCTGAGACTTCATGGTGCTTAATCTGGCCTAAAGCATCTAGCTCTAGGTGTGTGTGTGTGTGTGTGGTTTGTTTGTGTGTGTAAGTGTGTGCGTGCATGCGTCAGTAATCTTGACGCTAATACTGTATAAACCTCTGCATTGTTGAACCTATCTACAACAACCAGATAGAGCTCTCTCTCTCTCTCTCTCTCTCTCTCTCTCTCTCTCTCTCTCTCTCTCTCTCTCTCTCTCTCTCTCTCTCTCTCTCTCTCTCTCTCTCTCTCTCTCTCTCTCTCTCTCTCTCTCTCTCTCTCTCTCTCTCTCTCTCTCTCTCTCTCTCGCTCTCTCATACAGTATACCCCAGCTGCTCTCCCCCTCTTGCCGCGGTTCACTGGAGAGTGTTTCATAATATGCTAGGCTAGCTGACTCTGTTTTAGCACTCGAGACCCTGTTACACAGACTACACTTTCCTGTATGTTACCACACGCACACACACACGCACACACATGCACACAAATCGAAGCACGCTTCAGAGTTAAAAACTCAACCGAATAGAGTGACACACAAACATGCAGGGAGAGCCATACAGCCATGACACACACACACACACACACACACACACACACACACACACACACACACACACACACACACACACACACACACACACACACACACACACACACACACACACTTGCTTGCAGAAACACTTGGTCGCACGCACATACCCACACTCAAGACTCTCTCAAACATACACACACGCACACACTTGCTTGCAGAAACACTTGGGTGCACGCACGCACATACACACACTAACACTCTCTCTCTCTCTCTCACACACACACAAACAGACGGCATCACCCTTGCACAGTTCGCTGGTGTTCGGTCTGTCTTTTTTCAGCACTCCAATTGTAAAACACCGACTAGATTAGCCCCGGCCGCTTCACCCCTAAACGCCCGTTCACCGGGCTCTCATGCTTTCCCGCACGCCCATCAATCGAAAATCGCTGTTTATTTATTTATTTGTATGATTATATTTATTCATTTAATTTTGGGGATTTGGAAAGAAATTACAGTCTCTTGCCTTTGCCTGGAGAATGACCTGGTGTGTGTGTGTGTGTGTGTGTGTGTGTGTGTGTGTGTGTGTGTGTGTGTGTGTGTGTGTGTGTGTGTGTGTGTGTGTGTGTGTGTGTGTGTGTGTGTGTGTGTGTGTTTTTGTCTGTGTGTGTGGGTGTGTTTTTGTCTGTGTGTGTGGGTGTGTTTTTGTCTGTGTGTGTGTGTGTGTGTGTTTTTGTCTGTGTGTGTGGGTGTCCGGTTGTCCGTGTGTCCAAGGCCTTTGATGTCCAGCCAGGAACAAGCCCCTACAAGTATTGGGTGTCCATTCAAATCAAACACAACAGACAGGCATGTACAAACACATGCACACACTGACAAACCTATACACAGACAAACACACACACACACACACACACACACACACACACACACACACACACACACATACATTCCCAAATGGCCAAACTAACAAACCTATACACAAACACACACACACGCACGCGCGCGCGCGCACACACAGACACACAAACAAACACTCCCAAATGCACACACTAACAAACCTACAGACAAACACGCAAACACACTCCCAATGACACACTCTAAGTACCTTCTCACGCACAAACCCTCACAAATGCACACACTCATAAACCTATACACAGACAATCACTCACAAACACACACTCTAACAAACCTATACACAAACACTAACACACTAACAAACCTACACACACACATACACACACAAGCACTCCCAAATGCACACACTAACAAACCTATGCACACACACACACACACACGCACACACACACACACACACTAACAAACCTGTCACACACACACACACACAGAAACACACGCTGTACATATGTCAACCTGATTCATCTTCCCCGCCAACCGCAAAGGGGGCGACCGTCTCCAGCACTTATCGGCCTACTAAGATTCCCGCACACAGACCGCCATTACCTCCGTTTGTCAGCGCGCAAGAGCAATCTAAAGCCCCCTGCAGTGCTCTCCTCTGGACACGTATTTGTCGGTTTAATGACGGCCACCGTTGTGTGAGTCTGTGGGCGGCAATACTCCCAGGACTTTGAATGTGTCACCGGCAAAAGATATTGCCCATATTTGTTTGTTCGTTCTCTCTCTTTCTTCTCTTTCCGAAGTCGAGCAAGTCAGTTAGGACCCTCGTCGGTTGAGCGACGGAAACAATCTTGTTACGTCCGAAGGGACGCGAAGACGAAAGGGGGTGAGTTTCGGGGTTGAGCTAAATAAGCAGGAGGATGCGCGGAAGACGGATGAACCGGGAAGATTACCTCCAACGCGCCTTTACTTTGAAAGTACAAACGCGCCGGCGAATTGTTATCTGTCAGACAAAGATATAGTTCGGGGATTTCTCATGCTGCGCAGAAGGATGTCTGTATGCTGCATGCATAAACCTATTTTTATATATTTTAATGCTTTACTTTGCTCTCTCTGATGGGTGTTCTCAGGCCGATTTCCCCACCGAGTTTGAGCTGGTTTTGTCCCCGATAAAATGCGTCCCATTTCTGACATCACAAGATGGGCTGAACAATTTGGGGAAATAATCTAATTGCGATTATTTCAACCAATATTGCGATTTAAATTTAGCACGTGATTTTTCTTTTGAAAGTTCCTTATGTTCTGTATTATTCCCTAAACACAAGCAATAAATCATTCTATAGTCTGACCACCACAACATTGGAAGCAGTCAACATATAAACTGCTCTTGTCTTTAGGCCCGGCCTATGTGTTGAGATAAATTGATGCATGAATTGATATAACATCTTAATTAAACTAATGAATTGCAAAAGAAAAATAACTAATGAATCTTACTGATCTCCAGTCAGTAACAAATCACCCATTTACGATGTCGGTTTGAATTCGATTAATCGTTCGGCCCTAATTACAAGTGGGCTGTGTCCTCCCAGATGTGTATAGAGTGATGAGGGACAGATTGATCGACCTACCGGCAAGACAGTCTCTACAATCCACCAGGGAGGCGGAATGCTATAGTCGATATCTGCCTGATATGCGTCATGAGGGGGGGGGGGGGGGGGAGGGGGGCACACTCGTGTTTGTTACGTCACAAGCGGATGGATTGTTGTAATGGCTGGTAATGACGGACGACCCCAAGAACCCGGTGATCTAATGGAGAGCCCTTTAATAATGCCATTACGCCGTTTATCCCCCTTCATGGGGGTGTTGCACGGTGACGAAAGGGACGTATCGACCCCGCTCTTCATCCGATCCGCTTGGAATGATCAAAAAGACGAAATGTCAGCCCCGGAAAGGTTAGTCCGACGGACCGTTGATTCAATGATCAGATACTCAATCGGATTACCGTTTGATAATGATGTGTTTTATCTTTCTATTCTCGATGGGCGTACTGTGTCTTTGTGGACGGTACACCGGGTGGAAAGAGATGGTGTTAAGGGCTCCTGGTGGGATTCGACCAGGGGTCGCCGCATGGGGGGGTAATTGCCATCGTTACAAACGCACATCTCACTCGATTCTCTACCCCGGCCACGTGCCGTCGTCTCTCCATATCAATGGTACCAAAACTTTTTCTACTAGTGTTCACCCCCTCAGATATATTTTCAGCTGAGTACCCCCTATGGAAGTCAAAATAAATGAACATAAATGACGTTTGAGCGATTTGGCAGTGTAAACATGAACAATGGAAGGGTGCAAATACTCACATTTTAGCGCGTGACTTGGGCCTGTTTTTCATGCAACTGTTAACTGTTAACTGCTAATTCCCCCAAAGTACCCCTTGGGGTACGTGTAACCCCCATTTCCCGAACCCCTGCTCTAAGTCGATACCTAAACACCCCAGTTGTGTATCTCTGCCGACGAATCGAGGTAAAGCAGACGGATGTATCGCCCCGCGGGGGTCCGGCCCAAAACAGGAGTCGGCCTCGCCTTGCCTGGTTATCTCCCACACCATTAATAAAACCCAAGCTAGCCTATCTATCTCTGCCAGAAGGCTCCTGTGGTGCCGAAATGTCCGCCAAACTGTTCTCCAGCTGCCAAAGAAACGGCACCGGGCGGAAGGCATCTGTGTACAAGCTATTTATTTGCTTGCGTTGAACCGCGTGAGCGCAGCGATTTTCTTGCCGTGTGAACCGACCAAAACACGGCGGCCTGGGCCGCCTTGGCCGTTGCCGCGGTGATTAATCGCTCTGCGCGGTTTCGTGCACGGCGACTACAAATGAGGCTTAAGTCTATTTGTAGGCCACCTAGTTTGCAGGCTTTCGCCAGCAGCTGTTGTGTGAGGATTTGAGATGCGGTACGGCTGCAAATGGGCGGGAACGAGGGGAAAGCTACATTTCTGATAATCGTCGTACGCTTTTCTTTTCGGAGAGTATCCGGAAAAAGAGACCCTTAATTTGAAACTTCCTCACCTCGGATTCCCTCCCTCTCCTCATTAGTTGATCACGACCACTCCCTACTGTGCTTCCCACTCTTATCTAAATCAAAACTTTTTCCCTGGAGTTTCCAAAGGCTTTCGTGTGACCGTCCCCGACGGAGCGCCTCAATCCGACAAACTGGAGTTGACACCGCTTCCTGTTGGGACGGGCTCCTCCGGATTGATGGAGGGGCTCTGTTTCGGTGTCGGCCATCTTGCCCGCCTTCCGTTCTCCCTTTGATGCCGTCTCTTCTCCTTTGGGTTATTTTTCTCTTTTTGTGTGAATTTATGTTTCTTTTTTTTTTTCTGGCCTACTTAACAAATTCCCTAAAGTCAACTTCAGGGCCCTTTTTAGGATGATCCAGATTTCTCTCTCAATTCGTTTCTCTCTCTCTCTCTCTCGCTCTCTTCCTCTCTCTCGTTTTCCTCTTCCTCTCTTTCTTTTATTCATCGTCTCTCTCTGACTCTTGCCAGCCATCTGTTCATGCTTGTGGCATCTCTCTCTCTCTCTCTCTCTCGCTTTCTTTCTCTCTCTCTCTCTCTCTCTCTCTCTCTCTCTCTCTCTCTCTCTCTCTCTCTCTCTCGCTTTCTTTCTCTCTCTCTAGCTCTCTCTCTTTCTCTCTCTCTCTCTCTCTCTCTCTCTCTCTCTCTCTCTCTCTCTCTCTCTCTCTGTACTGTAATTCTTGACTCATCAGACAATTTTTTTTTCCTAATGTCACTCTTTCTGTCTACCATCCACTCCCCCCCCTACCTCCCTCCATCTCCTCACTCTTACTCTCTCTCTCTCTCTCTCTCTCTCTCTCTCTCTCTCTCTCTCTCTCTCTCTCTCGCTATCTCTCTCTCTCTCTCTCTCTCTCTCTCTCTCTCTCTCTCGCTTTCTTTCTCTCTCTCTCTCTCTCTCTCTCTCTCTCTCTCTCTCTCTCTCTCTCTCTCGCTATCTCTCTCTCTCTCTCTCTCTCTCTCTCTCTCTCTCTCTCTCTCTCTCTCTCTCTCTGTCGTCATTATGTGGGCTAGTGTATCGTTAATTACCAAAAACCCAATTTGTATATCAAAGAAATCCAAAACTTATACAACACTATGCAACTTTAATGTATATTATTACACGGCTCTTCTCAATGCTGTGGAACGCTCCGTTCACTTTCATTGGCCTTCAAGACTTCCAGCTGTGATTTTTTTTTTTGATAATTCACCGTTGCTAAGCGACGTCAACATCTCCTTGCGGACTATTTCGCTGCTGATCAACGCACCGTATGAAGTTAATTTTTTCATTTGGGAAGTAGCCGTGTAATAAGCGGGATAATGTACAGAAAGTAGAGGACCCGTGCTATAAATACATTTGCTTTAAGCAGCAGTGAATGTGTTTGATCACGTCAGAGAGCGCATAGGTAGCTCCTTCAACCTGCAGGTGAGGGATTCAATCTGCTTTTCGAGAGTCATCGAATGAATTATCCACATGGCCGATTTTCCCAAAGCATTTATTTCAGAATTAAATGGAATCATATTGTGTGTTTCATCAGCCAGAGCGATTTAGTTACACGTCGAAACATCGTCCCGATGATGTCGTGGACCTCTCTTATGATATTTTTAGATATATGCTCTTACGAAATGTGTTGTTCAATAAATGGATGATAAATAGCAGATGGACTGCATTTATACAGCGCTGTTCAAACCAGGGGCCACTCAAAGCGCTTTACAACATTGCCTCACATTCACCTGTTCATGCACACATTCACACACCGACGGCGGTGTCAGCCACGCAAGGCGTCAGCCAGCTCGTCAGGGGCAGTTGGGGTGAGGTGTCTTGCTCAGGGAGCCGGCCGGGGATCGAACTAGCGACCTTCTGGATACCAGCCAACCCGCTCTACCTCCTGAGACACATGCCGCCAGTAACAATTGGATCTTCATCCCTCCTCTCGGGGGCTGACCTCATACTGTGTGGACGGGACCACAGTCTCCCTCAAACCCCCGACGCAAAACGTTTTTTTACACGCTTTGCAATGAACGAATGGATTTACCGCGCGTGATACTGTCGACGCCGCCATCACAGTTGTGAAAAAATGTCAAATTAAGTTCCCCCTCATCGACTTGACAAGCCCTCACACCAAACCGAAAGGCTGTAATCAGAACTTGTTTGTCTCTCTCGCTTCATACGACTTCATTATCAGTCGCTATTAGCATAAATCTTTATTTCATTGCGCTGTGTGAACATCATGTCGACTGGCAACGGAAAGCCTACTTCAAGCGACTAATGGCGTAGAATTCTGTAGAGTCAAGTCCAATAATCCTTCATTCTTCACCAGTTATATTTTATACAGCAGTTGGCTCCGACCAAGTCAATGATTGGGTGAAGAGGCATTCCCATAAGCACTGACACAGACCATAAAAACCCTGGCGCAGAACAATAAACGTCACATGACCCTGCTTAGCCCCCATTAGCGATGCTAAGCTGTTAACATGCCACCCGTGCGACCGTCAACAGACTCTCAAATCTCTGCTACGACGTAGCTTCCCTGCCGCTAGCTTACACGTCGACGTATACAACGCAGCGAGCGAGGAGCGTGTGTATGTGTTGCTTGGCAACAGGCCAGGCCCGGAACGGCCGTGGAACTATTTATGTGGCTGTGATTCGGTCACAGGTACGAGTAGACCGCGGTAAAACTCACTCTCGTGCGAAATTGTCCAAATTAAACTCGGAAACTTGCCTGCTTATCAATAGAAATAAATGCAACGCATGGTTGGATAATGATTGCTCATTGTTCAAAATGGGGAAAAAAACAACAATATTGTTACGGTATTTATTGTGACCAGAGCACCGTTCCATCGTAGCGGAAATACTTTATTTGTGACGTTTCTAAATTAAAACGTCCAAATCTACCGCCACCTGCTCCGAGTCCACCGGTATAACTTCTCTCTACCGCCTATAAAAAGATAAAAAACAAAGGCAGTGTTTTTTTCCGTCGGGGTTGGGCACTATGTGTCAAGCCGCGATATTGTTTTTATGAGATTTCTTTATTCCATGTTTCCATCATGCGTGGTTGACAATATCTCCGAGGGAAAAAAAAGCAATATTAGTCTCCCGGGGTAACGGCGCCCCTTTTGATTGTCAGCTCGGGATATGGCAGATGCCGCGCCTCTCCCAATCCCACGTTTCTCCTGAAGTCATCGGATGCCGTCAACGAGCGTCGCCAAGGCTTCTGAGCAGCGGGGTTGCCATGGAAATCCAGAGTTATTTTTTTCCGCCCCAGTTACTCGGTTGAGACCTCGCCCCTCTCTCCCCCTCCCCCACCTCCCTCCCCTGTCTCTCCCCCTCACCAGCCTATCTCCCCCCCCTCTCCCCCTCCCCCACCTCTCTCCCCTCCCCCACCTCCCTTACCCCTCTCCCCCTCCCCCACCTCTCTCCCCCCCTCCCCCACCTCCCTCCCCCCTCTCTCCCCCTCCCCCATCTCCCTCCTCCCCCACCTCTCTCCCCCCTGGGGTGGGGATATGAGAATGTCAACCTGCATCCACACAAGCCGGGGATTGCAAAGTAGTGTGTGTGTGTGTGTGTGTGTGTGTGTGTGTGTGTGTGTGTGTGTGTGTGTGTGTGTGTGTGTGTGTGTGTGTGTGTGTGTGTGTGTGTGTGTGTGTTCCACTAGGAACTCTGCAGGAATGCACGTGTGTGTGTGTGTCTTTGTGTTTTTCACCCCTGCTGTGACATTCAGGCGAACACAATCCAAACAACACAACAAAAACACACAACCACAACAACATCCTCCACTCCAGCATATTCCTTTACTTGGATCCCGGCCATGTTTTCCAGTATTCTCTAACCGCACAATCAGTTGCCTGGCTATAGACACGATGCATTCATGTACAGTACATAGACCTTGGGATGAATTTGTTTTAATGCCTGCCAAAGCCCCCCCCGGGTGTTTCTCTGAGGGTCCGTAATGCAATGCGGCGTCGTGCGTCTTGGAGGCCGTGAAATCTGCGCACGGCCATCTGCATGCACGACGGCAAGGATTAGCCAGCTAGCTATGTGCGTTACGGGGCTTTTCAGAGAGAGGTGTGTGTGTGTGTGTGTGTGTGTGTGTGTGTGTGTGTGTGTGTGTGTGTGTGTGTGTGTGTGTGTGTGTGTGTGTGTGTGTGTGTGTGTGTGTGTGTGTGTGTGTGTGTGTGTGTGTGTGTGTGGTTGTGGTTGTATGCATGCATTTATGTGTGTCACTGTATTCGGTTGAGGTTCAAATCTGAAGCGTGCTTTGGTGTGTGTGTGTGTGTGTGTGTGTGTATAAAGCATCCGTTTGTGTGTATCTTTTGCGTACATGCATTTGTGTGTGTGTGTGTGTGTGTCTGTGTGTTGTGGCAACCCGGCACATGCCAATTAAGGATATTGGGAGCACCTGAGGAACAAGTGGAGAAGCAGGGCTTAAATAGCCCGCTTCTCCACTCATTCGGGGCTCTCCCAGCCTTGGAGCTCCTGCACGGAGAGACCGGTCCTCGTGGGTGACGGGATTCCACCCACGAAGGAGGGGACCGTGGATTCCTCAAGGTTTACGTTATTTGTGTTTTGGAGAGACTTTTATGTTCTGTAATTAAATATGCCTTTTTGTGGCTTTTCACCAATGAAATGCTGTCCTGTTTGGGAGGAGTTGGTGCGCTCAACGTGGCGGGTTGCCACAGTGTGTGGTTGCATACTGCCATGCCTGTATGGATCTCGTCCTTATGTTTGTTTTTTCTACCTTCTTCCTCTCGCGGTGTCTACATGTATGTAGTATGTGTCCGTACTGCATAGTACATTAAGTATGTAGTATGTGTATGTCCATGTACTATAGGGGTACCTGTTTTATTCAGGGGTCGTCCACGTTTCTGGGGGCCCATCTCCGGTTGGGGCCCTCCCTGAAGTAACCCTAAACCTAGCCTCCGTTTCATTCATTTTGAATAAATATGTGAATCGGTTTTGAAATGGAACATGTCCTCTTCTATCTTACTCATGCATATTCATTCTGGGACACTCGGTAATTACTCTGGTCTACATATCGATTTTATACCGTAAATAGGCATTACGGATCGTAAACAATAATAATGTTCCCGATCAATACACTATAGATCAATTGCCTGTTTGAATAGCTAGTGTGGATTGCTTTGGCTGGTTTTTAAAACACATCATATGAAAGATGTATATTACCTACACATTTAGGGCATTTCGCTGACGCTTTATTCCAAAGTGTTTTCCAATGAGTACATTTGTCAGAAGAAAAGAGAAGCAATATGTCGCCGTCGGTACAGTAAGGATGTTCATAGGCACTAACAATAGCTAGGTTAACCCATTCCCTGTATACAGCAAAGTAAACCATGTACTGCTCAATATTCTACCCCAGCACTACATCAACAATGATAAGAATATAGGCAAAACATGTACCTGGTTTAATTCAGAAGGGATAATGTCGACCATTTTGTTGATTTATGGACCGCCAAACTCCAAATGTCCCTGTTTTCCATTTCCCAAATCGAGTCACCTTAATGTAGCACCCCCTCATGGTGGCTTCTTCAGGTGGTTGAATCAGAGGATGCTTTGGTACTGACACTGTCCTGTCCTTCCCTTGAGGAGGACAAGGAAAGGTGGCATCCAAATGCAAGACGCACGCACGCACGCACGCACGCACGCACGCACGCACGCACGCACGCACGCACGCACGCACGCACGCACGCACGCACGCACGCACGCACGCACGCACGCACGCACGCACGCACGCACGCACGCACGCACGCACGCACGCACGCACGCACGCACGCACGCACGCACGCACGCACGCACGCACGCACGCACGCACGCACGCACGCACGCACGCACGCACGCACGCACGCACGCACGCACGCACGCACGCACGCACGCACGCACGCACGCACGCACGCACGCACGCACGCACGCACGCACGCACGCACGCACGCACGCACGCACGCACGCACGCACGCACGCACGCACGCACGCACGCACGCACGCACGCACGCACGCACGCACGCACGCACGCACGCACGCACGCACGCACGCACGCACGCACGCACGCACGCACGCACGCACGCACGCACGCACGCACGCACGCACGCACGCACGCACGCACGCACGCACGCACGCACGCACGCACGCACGCACGCACGCACGCACGCACGCACGCACGCACGCACGCACGCACGCACGCACGCACGCACGCACGCACGCACGCACGCACGCACGCACGCACGCACGCACGCACGCACGCACGCACGCACGCACGCACGCACGCACGCACGCACGCACGCACGCAGGGGTCGCCATTGTTATTTACTTGACCTGGAGAGTGGGCGGTAATAGTTTGTGTGTTTGTGTGTGTACTGCTTTTCTTTCTGCTCGCCTTTCGCTGTCTGTTAGATCTTGCTATCTCTCTCGCGCTCTCTTTTTTTTCTCTCTCTCTCTCTCTCTTTTTTCTCTCTCTCTGTCTCTGTCTCTGTCTCTGTCTCTCTCTCTCTCTCTCTGTCTCTGTCTCTGTCTCTGTCTGTCTCTCTCTCTCTGTCTCTCTCATATATTATGGCCCTATGCAGTTCACTCCTAGTCGCGGTTTCATCCACAAAGGATAATCATGTCTTGCCGACACTAGTGCATACGTGCTTACATCTTAATGGGTCGTACTTCGACTGAATTTGGACGTTTTGTTTTCACAAAATGGTAATTACTGTAGCCAATGAATATGGGCGGTAATAACCATCTTCCCCGTTTTTATTTGTCCGGAAATCTCTGAGGCAATTACACCTCCAATACTAATCAATTTCTCTGCAGAGAGAGAGAGAGAGAGGGAGAGAGAGAGGAGTAGAGAGAGAGAGAGAGAGGATAAAAAGGTCCGATCTAATTTTCATGTCACGACTGGCTTTCGAAAATTAAGTCCCAGCAAACATGATGGTGGGCAATGGGGGGTTGGTGTGAGATACCATGACATGACCACAGCATGGGGGACAAGTTCCAGCTGCTATTCCGACCATTGCTTACAGAGACTCTGGACCAATTGCACACTGCCACTGCCTCCCTGCTGTCACCAGACATTAAGTGCACCTCTCTCCCTCGAACATATAACTGCCCTTTACGTCCACGGCCTCCTACTCTTTGAGGCTACGAAGGAACATATATTTTTCTTTATTGCCTCAATTTCATGTTGCATGTGACGAAAGGCACTGCGGTTGAGAAACATTTCCTCAGGCTGCATCACGTTTGATAAAGGAAATGTGCATCCATATTAAGGGGATTTTGCTTTTGTCGCTTTTATCCAAAGCAGCTTAGATTCATGCACACATTCACACACCGACGACGGAGTCGACCATGCAAGGCGAGAGCCAGCTCGTCGGGAGCAGTCAGGGTGAGGTGACTCGCTCAAGCACACCTCAACACTCAGCAAGGAGGAGACGGGGATCGAACTAGCAACCTTCCGGTCACCAGCCAACCCCCTCTACCTCCTGGGAGACAGCCGCCTCAAATACGCACATAATACCCTCCTTTTACACTCATTGAACAGAATCCTTATAATCTAGAAGAGTTTGGTTTCCATGCGATGATCACTGACAACCGAAACGTTAATCCAAATGAATCCCCTTCAACAAGATGTAAAACCAATACATTCTTGTTTCCAAAGTGTATTTCGTTCAACGCGCTAGTATGCAACCGAACAACCACTCCCTTCACCCAAACACAATAAGGACGCAATAACGCACAACCGCCATACTTTCTATTTAGCACACAACATAAACTCCGTTTTGAACTGGACGCATTTGAGGAATGACGGTTGGGACAGGAGCTAGCGCTGGACTTTGGTTTCAGGATGAAGAGGATTATTGACAAAGGTTAAAAATAGGATCCTTTGGGGTTTCATTAGGTCAGGAAGATAACAGATTGATCGGGTCAAAGCCCTTTTTTCGTGCAGCTGGGGGTTTGTGGAGCGATGTTGTTCACCTCGGAGGGGTGCGCTTGATTTTCACTTGTGTGTCGTTCGTCCCACGGGTGGAGTAATGGATGTCTGCTCGGACATAAACCTGCTGATGAGAGTAACGGTGTGTGTGTGTTCGTGTTTCTCTGTGTCTCTCTCTCTCTGTCTGTCTGTCTGTCTGTCTGTCTGTCTGTCTGTCTGTCTGTCTGTCTGTCTGTCTGTCTGTCTGTCTGTCTCTGATAAGTGATGCTTTTTCATGGCGGCCTAATCCGGGGTTGCCGGTTCAGTCATTTATTCCCCATGATTCATTGCACACTCCCTCTCTCGCACTCTCTCTCTCTCTCCCTCTGTCTCTCTTTTAGCCTCTGCGCATCTATCTCTCCCCCCTCTCTCCATATATCTCTATCACCCTCCCCCACTCTCTATCTATCTCTCTCGCTCTCCCTCTTTCTATCTCCATCACCCTGTTTTTCCTTTTTTCTTTCTCTCTCTCTCTCTCTCTCTCTCTCTCTCTCTCTCTCTCTCCTTCTCTCAATCACCCTCCTCTCTCTATCTTAATCAAGATGTCTAACCCCCCTACCTGAGCCTAAATGACACGTGACCTACAAAAACACAACATCAGTTGTTCAGTGTGTCACACTTCTATCCATAACAACTTCCAGTGGATTTTATGAATATTTTTCGGGGCATTGGGAGGAGATCAGTCAAGCGTATTTTTCTGTCGTGGTGGAGCGGTTGTCATGGAGATGTATAGTGGTATTGAGAATTATCAAAAGCAAAAGGGGCTTCTTCGCTCTGACTGGCTGTCATTTTGCCGTAGTCGAGGCTGAGGAAGATCCAGGGTTTAATATTTGTAGAAATTATTTTTGGTAATGGAATCAAACGTGGCCCCATTCGCTGCAAGGGCGGAAACAAGTGTTTTAAATAATACATGCACAAAAACAGATTCACACAGTCTAGTATTTCCACGCTGGCCAGATGGCATCATAAAATCGGTCTCCCAAATAACTATCCGCCAGAAACATCCCTCTTGCTCTTTTTAAAAAGTGTCACCCCGCAAATAATAGCGACACGATAAATTAGAGCACACAGAAAAGGTCTCTCGGGATAACCAAAGAATATGTTTGCATCGGACGCTTCGCCTCAGCTGCCTGGCACACCAAGGCCGCGCCTCCGACGGCGTTGAACGATCGCTCTCCACAGGTGGTAACTCACCGAGCGTGGAAGGACGCCTGCACTCGCCCAAGGACGCGCGATAAAACGGCGACTTTCAGGGGAGGGGGGGGGGGGGACGACGACTTTAATCACACTCATCCGACGCAGACGACAACGCAGACGATGCGTTCAAAGCCAGCGTCTTGCAGAGTTACAGTTGTAGCGGAAGATGAGGAGGAGAACGGGGACGGGGTTGAGGAGGTTGAACGGTGGAGGTGGAGGAGAATGAAGAGGTGGAGGTGGAGAGGTTGGAAGGGGAGATGGAGATGGAGGAGGGGGGGGAGGGGGAGTAAGGGGTGGAGGAGGTGAAGGAGGAGAAGGGGGTGGTGGTGGGGAAAAGGAGGATGAGGAGGAGGTGGAGAGGGAGTAGGGGGTGGAGGAGGAGGTGGAGGTGAATGAGGAGGTGGAGGTGGAGAAGTGGGAGGAGGAGTAGGAGGAGGAGGGGGGGGTGGAGGAGGAGAAGGTGGAGGAGGGGGTGGAGGAGGAGGAGGAAGAGTTGGGGGAGGGGGAGGAGGGGAAGAAGGAAGAAGGGGAGGAGGTGGAGGTGGAGGAGGCGCTGTAATCTACGGAGGTCAGAAACCCGCCGGTCTTCCGGGCGATGGGAACGATCAATTTTCCTTTGGAAAGAGGGAAAAACTTTTGTCGGAGTCGTCCACTTATGACCCGGCGACTTGACTCTTCGCTTTTTCGCCGCATCGCAGTCTCCGCGGCCGAGTTACAGCGCCCTTGGTGAAGTGGGTGGAGGTGAAGTGGGTGGAGGTTAATCGGATACGGCCTGTAGCGCCACCCGAACCAGGTGAAATTGTTTCGTTCGACCCCCTCGACTCAAAACAGAGTTGCAACTTGCACGCTGACGGAGGAGCCTGTGATTCAGACGCACCTTGGACGGTTAAGAGCAGATCACGACCCCGCGCTGCGTGTTTTGTTTGTGTCGCACGTTAGATTCTCTCTCCAAACCAATTGTACGTGAAAAACATGCATTTTAGTGAGGTTACGGTGGAGGCGATGTACAGTGTCTTTTCAAGTAGTCAGTGTATGTACCTCTTTCGGGTACACTTGCTTTCTCTTTGGGATGTAAGGCAAGGGTTATCTGGGGTTTTTGCTCCATCTAGAAGATTATAAACTGTATTATGGATTCTGTACCAATTCAGGGTTACTTCAGGCAACGGAAAAGACCAAAGGACAGGCCCACCACTTCCCTTGAAGAAGTGTGTTTTGGACTTAAAGTCTAAGTAGAGTTTCTTTTTTTTTTTTGTGCATCCAAAAAGCACAGCTTCAAAGCGACCTACATTTTTTGAGATAGCCTTATTTTCCTTTGCCGATTCCCCCCATGAAGCCAGTTTTAGGGAAAACTTGACATTCCCTGCAAGTTTATTAGCGGACGGCTTCAAACGTCAGTTATAACTTTGACTGGACTAAATGAACAGCTGTTTCTCCAGCAAAATGTCTGTCGCCGCAATGGTGTTCCACAAAACTCCTTGCATGATTTGTCAACCAAATATACATATACAAATAGTGTATGAAATAGAGCAATATATCTTCATCCATACATCCAAAAAATTTATAAATTTGTCCTGGCATCGGCTTGCACTTAAAAATGGTACTAAGCATAGTGTAGTGTCTTATGCTAGCTAGCTTTATCGCATACAGGGAATTTGTTAACCTACCATTGTTAGTGCTTGGCACTTGTTTCTATGAATATCTTTACTGTAACTACAGTGATATATTGTTTCTCTTTCTTCTGACAGATGTACTTTCAGTAATTCACTTTGGATAAGAACGTCTGCTAAATGCCCTGAATGTAAATGTGAATGGCTTGGCACTCTGACAATTTTTATTTGCTGCGCATACATTTTTAATCAATGAATCTGTGTCGGTTCTACTGTTATTCATGTTTTGATCTCAAAATAAATCAGGGAGGGGGGGGAGGGGGCTGTCTGTGTCTAGTACAAGGTAAACAAGGATGAACAGTTGTGGCCATCGTCGGCATGGAGACGGACCGACCCTGTCCCGGGCAGCGGGGAAGCAGTAATCAAGGCGTTGTGTAATGAGGTGTGCAAAGACCAAGGATTTCTGTCCCCACTCCGAAAAAAACTCCAAATAGGAGCATGAATCCTTTCCCCTCTGTCATGTCCGTGGTTGTGATATGTGTCTCCACCCTTCGGAGAAATCAGACCAGGGGCCCTCCGGAGTGACAAACGCGGTCGAGACGAGGAGCTATTTGAAGACGTTTAAAGAGAAGTAGTTCAGATCCGTTTCCCAGCCCATGCAACGAGCCGTCTTGAGTCTTAGCGTCCGCGTGCGACGTCCTGGATCGTAACTGGTGGAGAGGCTAGGTGAGGAGAATAGGATACAGATTCGAGAGGGGGGGACGGGGGGGGGGGGACGACGACATTTGCACGGTTTCCGGTGACCTTTGCACTGCAACGGTCGTGTGGAAACTGCGATGTCCTCCTCACCCCTGGTGGACTGTAACTGAAAAGCAGGCAGCGAGAGAGTGAGAGTGCAGTGGCGCTCTGTGTTTGACAAACGCCTTGGTATGAGCTAATAGGGTTGGTTTAGCTCAGGAGGCCGAGCAGGTTGGCCGGAAGGTTGAATGGTTCGATTTCCAAGTTCGTGTCGAGGCGTCCCTGAGCAAGGCACCTCACCCTACAGCTAGGGTAGAGCAGGTTGACTTGTAACCGGAAGGTTACTAGTTAGATAGATCCCCGGCTCCTCCTAGCCGAGTGTCGAGGTGTCCCTGAGCGAGACGCCTCACCCTGACTGCTCCAGACGAGCCGGCTGTCGCCCTGCGCGGGTGACTTCCACCGTCGCCGTTTTGAATGTGTGGATGAACTGTTGTAAGTCGCTATGGATAAAAGCTTCGCTAAATGCCCTAAATGTAATCTAAATGTAAATAAGGACAGAGGGGAGTTGTCTAAGAACGATAAGCCTTATCAACTCGATGCCGATTGGTCAGGAGTTCCACATCGCGTTATAGGAATCACTAGGACGCGATGTGCTGCACATTAACTAGCTAGCAGGACTTGAGTAATGCGCCATTAACATACCGGTGGACGTTGGGCGTTTATAGATCAATGATAACGTTTACATTTATCAGCGATCAATCACGCAAAAGCCGTTCCTGGCCCAGGCTGGTTAATCACTGCATGGTAGTGGTTTCATTTTACCTGTATGTCCCGAAGTCATTTCCTGAAATGTTTAATGGCTGTCATTAAGTGTCGCACGATATTAAACCGTGTTGAAATGTAATTAACAGTTCAACCCCATACAGTACCCTACACGGAGTCACGGACGCCAGCAGGCTCTCACACACCCTCACTCTCACTTGTTCGCTCACTGATTCACTCACTCACACTCACACTCTCTATCTCTCACTCGCACACACACACACACACACTCTTGCTCACACACACACACACACAGACTCTCACTCACACACACGGAAATGCACACGCACGCAATCTTCTTCACACACACACACACAAACTCTCGCTCGATCACTCACACTCTCTCACACACCCACAACCACACACACTTTAAACACACACAGACACAATTTACAAGACGGCACAGTCGCATTGTCATCTTCGGATCACAATTATCCCTGAGTAACGAGACGGCGCTCGTGTTTAATTGCCTTGAAAAGACACAGTGTTGCTTGTGTTGTTTGTGTCTTTTGTGCGTTTCCGTGTTTGTGTTGTTTGTGAGCAGGTGGCGTGAGAGAGGGAATCAAAAAGCCAGACATCATTAAACCCCCTTGAAACCCGTCGCTTTCTGC
>NW_026613580.1:22500-27500 GCF_026213295.1 Gadus chalcogrammus
GCATATGCGGCTCAAAACAGAACCCTTGCTTCATGAATGTAAAATACTTGCACTTAACAAAATACGATTTCAGACGTTTAAATGCTAAAATGGGTAAAAAAAAAGAATATCTATATATATTTTATTATCAAAAATAAACTGACTTGAAGAATGTGATGTTTTAGCAACGGGTAAAAGCTGTTCCGTTTGATGTGATTCATATAAACAACCACTGTTCATTCATTCATTGTCATGCACACAGGGTTTTGTGTGCCCCTTAATGTCTCAACGTACCCCTGTTTATACTCGAGGAACATTAAACGTTGGGGGGGGGGGGGGAACAAAAGTCAACTCAGAGCCCACAGCCCTGTTTCCCATCATTATTCTGATGCACGGTTTCCATAGAGACGCCCCCTCCCCTCCCCCTCACCCCCCCATCCCCCACAATACGCCTCGTTAGAGCCCAGCCAATGGCGGCCTCCGGTAGCTCTGGTTATATCCAATTGTCTCGGCTGCCACTCACCTTGGCGAGCCAGCGCGGTACATGGGCCCAAGGGCTGTGGCAGGCTAGGCGGACGTTGCACCGTCGTGTTGTTCATTAAATTATCTGTCCCAGCCTACCCCAGTAACGCTATGTCGTTTGAAGTCGGAAAATCCAAAGTTGAGCAGTGGTGGGTTTGAATCCCGAATGTCCACAACTTGCCCTGAAGCCCCCCCCCTCCCCAGCCCCCCCGCCAGCCCCGCGAACCCCTGCTCATCAACAGCATCTCAAAATGGCGTTCCTGAGAAAGAAAAAATACGACAGAAATCCCTGTAAATTCTTGTAGACATAAAATGTTGCCGACACCAGTAAACACAGAAGATATACGGATATACTTCCGACCTCCGGAAGTGTTATTCAGAGAGGGGACACGGAATAGATAGCGCACGGGGCCTACGCCGTCGGGCTCCAGGTGATGGAATACCTCGACAGCACGCCGGCAAATTCATAAACCGCCAGAGAGCTGCTTTCCTCCGGGAGTGATGCATATCCTCTGATTATCCTCGCGACACGAGCGGCCATTGTGAGACGTTATAGATGGCAGACATTGTGTGAGACAAGACACCACTTGCCCCTCGATATAAAGGGCTATTTTTCACATTTTTAACAACGGATAGATGGGACTCAAAGCGGTTATTTTTCCTAACCTGAAGAAACTGTGTGCCCGCCAGAGTGATGGTTGTCCTTTGATATTTACCGTGTAGGTTAGTCGATTATTGTAATTGAACAGGCGGCGGTTGAAACACTTAGCTTAGCTTTTCCACTTTTACTGGGATAGCTTAGCAGTAGGCTGCTATTTCCCTTTGTAATAGTGAAAAAGCATAAGGGAGCAGGGTAGTGTAGGGGCAAAGCTGCCAACCCACTGGTTCGCTGTTCGATCCTTAATGTAATAAGCGCAGCATTTGAATATAAGCTTGAGATATTAGCTTGGGATGAAGGGTTAGCCATAAACAATATGTCTTCCTTCTGCTATGTGGAAATCATACTTCAAATCATTTCCTTATTCAGTTCTTACAAAGCATCCAATAAATACTAACTTTGAATACAATATTGGTCAACTGTCGGAGATGAAAAAGATTGCGTTTGATTGGATTGTAAAGTTGTATTACCTTGCTTGTTGCTATGAAGCCCCCCACAAATCAAACCTCCCCCCCCGACCAAAGATTAGCATGGCATGTCCACGGAGAAATCTCTATGCGTCAGTCACGGTTACAAACACAGCGACCCCCTAGCTTTTCCCCAATGATACCCCAATACGGAGAATACGAAAATAAACGCCGACCTCGGCACAAATCTTTGTTTTTGATTTGTCTCGGATACAATAGCAAAACTCTGAGGAATCACTTTAGCATTCATTGGATCTGTGTGTGTGTGTGTACGCTCTGGATATAATAATGCGTTTTTTATTCACCACCAGCTCACGAAACTGCATATATAGGGAAATTTAACAGATATTTCTTATGCTACCGTTTTGATTTAGAAGTGCGATTTCCGATAGGCAGCATTTTATTCTCGAGCTGTTTTGTCTTGCCCTCGCTATCTGATCCGGAGGGGAGAAGGGGGTCAGAAATAGGAAAAGATTGCAAGATTCTGGTCGCACAGCTTTATTTTAATGTCACAGGTATTAGATTAGTCGTAGAGCTATTGTCGGAAAAATACGCTGGAACTCTGTGCGTTTTCTTTTCCCTCACACATCTGCTTGTGGATGCAGATCTGTGGCGATGAACACCTCCCTGTCCCTCCCCCTTCTCCACACACCTCTACACCCTCCCCCCCGCTTCCCGTAGTCTACCATGTGCATTTTTGGGGTTTTGACTTTTATTTAGTTCAATTAGTGACAGAACATTTCACCTAGACTCTGCATTGCTCAGGAGGCGGAGCGGGTTGGTATCCGTAAGGTTTGCTGGTTCGATCCCAAGCTCCCCTTAGCTGAGCGTCAAGGTGTCCCCTGAGCAAGGCACCTCACTCTGACTGCTCCCGACGAGCTGGATGTCCACTCGCGTGGCTGACGACGCAGTCAGCGTGTGATTGTGTGCATGAATGGGTGAACGTCAGGCAATATTTTAAAGTGCTTTGATTTGCTTTGGTTACAAAAAGCCCCATACAAATGCAGTCCATTAACCATCACCATGATTACCGGACTTCCCCAACCTGCTCGTTATCCACCTGTTTGAAACAACCGCACCCTTAGTCACTTTGGGGTGAAAGCCTCTGCCAGACGACTAAATACTCGGCAACGCAGAATAGCTCCCGAACAAAAAGGACTTGTTCTGCTAATACGACCGGTTCCGGGGTTGTGGCGAGAGAGAATGACAGAGAGGTTTGGCTGAGGGCGCGTGTCACGTATTAGTCCAAGCGTGGACCAAGAGAGCTCTGCTTTGGCTCGTTTGAGGGGTTCAGACTCGTACATTTTATGCCCTGAACAGTTCACTTAGCGGGCTAATTGCGAAACGAGTGGTGGAAGTGGAAGTGAAGATCGGAGCCTGCTGAGGCTTCCGGAGGCTTCCGGGGAAAACCTCCTCCTCTTCTTCCTTGGGAATCCATATATATGGAGATTTGTGCCCAACGCCATGCGTGATTATTCATTGTAATTATCCACAGCTAATAAGGTCAGGTTAGGTGTAATTTACGACGGCGTTGGAGTGTGCAAATGCAACACTACCTCTGGGGACTAATTAAATGACAAAAATTGAGAAATCCTTGGGCCCGCCTGTTGCTATTGTTGTGTGTTGACACGGTGACTGGAACTTTTGACGTCACATATTATTATGTACGGCGCACATCCTTAACACACACATTCTCATGTTCAAGGGATTTTTTTAGGGGGGACTTTTGGTGCATTGAGCTACATCAGATACAAACTGTTAGCAGCAGGTACATGCGTACTTACAGGATAGCTTTTTCTTTTTTTTTTTTGGCAAGCTAAGGCAGACGGAGAACGCTAATGTCGTGTCGCGTGCAACGGCAGACTTGGAACGCCCGGCAGAACCGCTGGCAGGCAGCCGCTAGCCCTGCGGCTCACTAATGCATCACTAGAGATCTGAGGTAGTCTTAGCTCATTAGGCTAATGTTAGCTCTCCTAGGTACGATTGATGCTCTGAAGTGAGCCCCAGCTCACTAGGGGTACCACAATCACTCACTGAAGCACCGTTAGCCCACTACGGTACCGCTAGTGCGCTAAAGTAGCGTTAGCTCACTGGGGTAACCCCCCAAGCGCTAAAGTAGCATCAGGTTGTCGCTGAGGCAGCTCTGGGGGATGTAGGAGTCGTCTTCTACGGGTAGGCTTTTCAGAAGATATAAATATGCCGCAGACCCCTCCCAGGGGAGGGGTGTGCGGCATGTTTATATCTTCTGAAAAGCCTACCTGTAGGGGGCTCATTGTTGAGCGTCCCCCCCCCCCCCCGGCCCCCCAGGGAGGGAACATGTGGCTTGTCAAGCCGGCGGTAGCAGCACAACGGAAGGCATCTCTGCCAAGCAGCTGGTGACTACTTGTGGGGACTCAGCCGTGATCGGCTGGACACACACACCGGTCCTCACCAAACACGATACAGACGTAAAAGCACACACACCCACACAGGTAAACTTTGTGACCCTTACACACACACAAACGTGCACGCACACTGGTGTCATGCACAAACGCATCCACACACACACACACACACACACACACACACACACACACACACACACACATTGCATGGAGTGCATGGAAAAAAAAACGCTCACAGAAACTTATTGCATTTACACACGTACATAAGCACATGTACATGCATGCACACACAAACACACACACACACATACACACTGGCACACTTTGTGGCACCCACACAAATGCATGTACGCAAACAGCTGTTACACACACGCACACACACTGGGGGTTTCACGACTATTGATTGTGACTAGTTGTGGGGTCTTTCACAGGGCATGGCTTCTGCTCGCTATAGGTGGCCCTTACGTCAGACGTTAGCACATAAATCAGAAGTGTAGCATTGTATACTTAGCAGGATACGTAAAGATGTGCTATACGCAGAGCGGACTTGTTCTTTAGCTTCAGTACGGTCGTACACAATCGTACACACTTCAGAACACACACACACACACACACACACACACACACACACACACACACACACACACACTCACATGTATACGCAACAGACAAACACACGCACACACACGCGCACACATGCTTGTGTTTCCCATCTGCTTCCTGACACATCTGCGCGTGGATGCAGATCTTTGGCAATGTCTCCCTCCACCCTCTCCACACACACACAAAGACACACACAAACACACACGGGTCCAGTCCGGTCTCCCCAGCTCATCGCCCTCCACCCACCATCTCACCTCCGCCATGTCCAGGTGGAACCCTCCCTCCCTCCCCTCCTCCCCCCCTCCCCCCTCCCCCCTCCCCCAGACAGGCAGGGGGGAGAGGAGGAGATGGCAGAGGGACACTTGGGAAAGGGCTCCATGCAGATGT
>NW_026613581.1:5000-7500 GCF_026213295.1 Gadus chalcogrammus
CAGACACACCTTCCACTTGAGCAGGGATTAGTGAAATTGTGGTTTGTTTTGTGGCGCATTTGCGAAGAAAATTGGAAAGTGTATTTTGTTTTATGTGTATTAACTCACTAACAACACATATTATGAGATAGCAAACACTGAATGTTGTCTTATGATGTATTTGTTATCTTTTATGTTGGATGTCTTTTTATTTATTTTTGTGTTTGTGTGTGTGTGTGTGTGTGTGTGTGTGTGTGTGTGTGTGTGTGTGTGTGTGTGTGTGTGTGTGTGTGTGTGTGTGTCACACAGATCTGCAGCCATTCACAGAGTACAGTTTTGTGCTGACTGCCTGTACGGCTGCTGGCTGTGGAACCAGCCAGCCTTCCACGGGACGCACCCTGCAAGACGCCGCTTCTGGTACCGGCATGCACACACACACACATCAATGCACGCACACACACACACACACCAATGCACGCACACACGCACAAACCGATGTACAAACACACACACCGATGAACACACACAATAAAAATACATCAAACATAACGCATTACTGCAAAGACATTCTAAGATAACACTCCTGTCTCGCTGTCCCCCTGTCTCCCCCCTGTCTCCCCCCTATCCCACCCCCTGTCCCACCCCATTTCTCTCCCCTGTCCCACCCCCTGTCTCCTCCCCTGTCTCGCTGTCCCCCTGTCCTCCCCCCTGTCCTCCCCCCTGTCCCCGTCTCCCCCGTCCAGGGGTGTGGTCCGAGCCCAGGCACCTGAGTGTGGGTGTGTCGGTGGTGGAGCTGTTCTGGGGTCCGCCCCTGAGACCCCACGGAGAGGTGTCCCTGTACCGGCTGCTGAGGGACGGGCGGCTCGTGTTCAGCGGGGAGCCCAACGCCTCCAGCTTCACCGACACTGGCCTGCTGCCGGACCACCGGTACAGACCCCCCCCCCCCCCCCCACTGGGCACAGGACCCCCCCCCCCACTGGGCACAGACCCCCCCCCCCCCCCCCCCACTGGGCACAGCACAGACCCCCCCCCCCCCACTGGGCTCATGAGTCCCTGGAAACACGGCTAACACCTTTACTCTACTGACAAGAGCTTGAAGCGTCTGGAGGAGAACAGTGGCATGCATTTGTGTGTGTGTGTGTGTGTGTGTGTGTGTGTGTGTGTGTGTGTGTGTGTGTGTGTGTGTGTGTGTGTGTGTGTGTGTGTGTGTGTGTGTGTGTGTGTGTGTGTGTGTGTGTGTGTTTGGGGGTCATCATGGTCGCCCTATTTTTAAAAGTCCTTTCTACCATCCGCTCCATCACTCTCTCTCTCCCTCTCCCTCTCTCTCTCCCCCTCTCTCTCTCTCTCTCTCTCTCTCTCTCTCTCTCTCTCTCTCTCTCTCTCTCTCTCTCTCTCTCTCTCTCTCTCTCTCTCTCTCTCTCGGGACCGAGCTCTGTATGTAGTTGTTTGTGTCATTTAATGAGCAAATATTTGACATGCCAATGACAGATGCAAAACATACTGCCCCTCTCTCTCGCACACACACACACACACACACACACACACACACACACACACACACACACACACACACACACACACACACACACACACACACACACACACACACACACACACTAACTTCATGCTAGGTGTCATGTGTTTGTTTGCATAGAGCAGTGGAGCAGGGATTGCCTTATCTCGTTATGTTATCTTTCACAGGGTGTTAAAGCCCTTTGTGTTGATGAGCTGAGGCCCAGTTATCTCTATCGTCAGTACGATGATGCCTCTGTGACCCTGACTACCTCCAGCTGAACTCTGTAATGTCGACTTTCCCTTCCCGTCGAAGACTCTCCACACACAGATCTTTGAGTGTGGGCGATGGGCACAGTTCTTCATGTGTAACATCCTTCCTCCTAAACCATCTCCTCACCTTTTCCATCTCCTTCTCCTCCCTTTCTCCTCTCCTCTCCCCTTCTCTCCCCTCCTCCCCTTATCCCCTCTTCTCCTCTCCTCTCCTCTCCTCTCCTCTCCTCTCCCCTCCTCTTCTCTTCTCCCCTTTCCCCTCCTCTTCTCTCCTCCCCTTAACTCCTCTCCCCTTCTAGCCTCTTCGCCTGATCTTTACAGACCTCCCCTCACATACTCCTCCTCACCCATCCAATCTTCTCCTCTCCCCTCCAGCCCAGGTCCTCTCTCCCCCTCTGTCCCTCTCTCCTCTCCTCCCCGCCCCCCCTCTATCTCTCCTCCCCCTCCTCCCTCCCTCTGTTCCTCAGGACACCACCTCCTCATTTTCCCAATTTAGTCCCGTGCCAAGAATTACACCGGGTGCACCGGCCCCATTATGTGGCCAGACGCACGTGTGTGTGTGTGTATTGGTGTGTGTGTGTGTGTGTGTGTGTGTGTGTGTGTGTGTGTGTGTGTGTGTGTGTGTGTGTGTGTGTGTGTGTGTGTGTGTGTGTGTGTGTGTGTGTGTGTGTGTGTGTGTGTCTCACACTTGTATATTTGTGTGTGGGTGTGACTGCTACTGCACACATTTGAGAGA
>NW_026613581.1:12500-15000 GCF_026213295.1 Gadus chalcogrammus
GTAGGTCCCACTGCTCTGCCCTGGTTACCACGGAAACAACATCGACCACTACCACGTCGTAAACATCAGACCAGATAGATCTTATCTTTTAGTACTTCATGTTTCCATATACTTCTGATAAATGTACTTATATTGTAAGGCGCTTCGGATTCAAGGCTCTGTAAAAAATGCGCTGTAGCAACCAATAACGTAATAACGGCCAGTAACGTAATCATTTAAATGTAATAAAGCCAATAACTCAGCAACGTTATCACATTATTGGCAAGTTATTACGTTATTGGCTTTATTACATTTAAATTATTACGTTATTGGCAGTTATTACGTTATTGGTTGCATCTTGCCCTGAAAGTAAATTTCATTGTACTCATTTTATATTTATACGAGTTCAAAAGGATAATGATGACCGCTCATAGAAGCAGGAAGGCCAAGGCAGGCTGTGGGCTCTGTGCTGTAGTCTCTCTGTGCTGTCCGGTACTGAGTGTGTGTGTCGGCCCCCAGCGGGCTGCGGGGCCGGGCCGGGCGTGGTCGCCCAGACGCTGGAGGCCCCCCCCGGGACCCTGCCCCCCCCCCAGGTCACAGCAGTCGGGCCCCAGGAGCTGGAGGTCCGCTGGTCGGCCCCCCGGCATCCAAACGGCCTCATCACCTCCTACCTCGTACACAGGTAACACACACACGCACCTAACACACACACACACACACACAGGTAACACGCACACACACACTGGTAACACGCACACACACACAGGTAACACGCACACACACACAGGTAACACGCACACACACACAGGTAACACGCACACACACACACACACACACACACACACACACACACACAGGTAACACGCACACACACACAGGTAACACGCACACACACAGGTAACACGCACAGACACACACAGGTAACACGCACACAAACACAGGTAACACACACACGCACAGGAAACACGCACACACAAACAGGTAACACACGCACACACACAGGTAACACATGCACACACACAGGTAACACACGCAAACACCCAGGTTACACACACACACACAGGTAACACACGCACACACAGGTAACACATGCACACACAGGTAACACACACACCCACATACACACAGGTAACACGCACACACACACACAGACACACACGTCCACACACACACACACACTCACACACACACACGTCCACACACACACACACTCGGGCATGTACACCCCATAGATACAGCCTTAGCCTCACTTGTAAGTCACTTCAGATAAGTGTCTGCTGAGTGACTCCATGCATGTTCTATCCTCATTCCCTCCTCAACGTACACTCACTGTTACACTTCCTACCTTCAGATGGAACCCGGTAGAAAGTAATCACTGTCACACAAAACCACAAAGCAATGCCAAGCAGACTACGTGCATGTGTGTGTCCGTGTGTGCGTGTGCACATCTGCTTTAGCGCGTGTGTGTGTGTATGTGTGTGTGTGTGTGTGTGTGTGTGTGTGTGTCTCTGTGTGTGTGTGTGTCTCTGTGTGTGTGTGTGTGTGTGTCTCTGTGTGTGTGTGTGTGTGCGTGTGTGTGTGTGTGTGTGTGTGTGTGTGTGTGTGTGTGTGTGTGTGTGTGTGTGTGTGTGTGTGTGTGTGTGTGTGTGTGTGTGTGTGTGTGTGTGTTAAGGCTTGCTGAAGGTCGTGGCCTGCTTGTTGACCAGAGAGAGTGTGATCAGTATGCAGGGTCAGACCACAGTAAGCCCTTTAAGTCCTCAGGAAACAAGTATTAGCATAGCAGCGCCACCGCACACCTCCACACACACACACACACACACACACACACACACACACACACACACACACACACACACACGCGACTCTCTACTACCACACACACACACACACACACAAACAAACACTCCATACAGACACACACTTCCTACACACACACACACACACACACACACACACACACACACACACACACACACACACACACACACACACACACACACACACACACACACACACACACACAGATAAACACTCATCCTCCATCTTTCTTACCTCTTACAGGCAGACAATCTCAATCTCAACATGAATCTCTATCTCAAACTAACCCACACATAGGCACACACAGATACAGACGCACACACACACACGCGCGCGTGCACACACACACACACACACACACACACACACACACACACACACACACACACACACACACACACACACACACACACACACACGCACACACACCATCTCTTCTGCATGATGTCTGAGACTACATGACCTGTTTTATGAGGTTGTTTTGGTTATTTTGTACCATATAATATATAATAATATATCAGCAGTCGCTTGAGACCTGACAGTCCCTCCTTCCTTGCAGGCGACCAATAGAAACAGAGGAGGAGCTCCTGGTCTTCATCTGGACCAATGGGCCGCTGGAGTTCATCGACGCCAGCCACGCCCTCCAGCCCTTCAGCCAATACCAGTACAGAGTCCAGGCCCGCAACTCCAAGGGTTCTGCTGA
>NW_026613581.1:17500-28706 GCF_026213295.1 Gadus chalcogrammus
TGGGACTGTTCTTCTCTCTCACACGCTCATCTCTGGGGCTGTTCTTCTCTCTCACACGCTCATCTCTGGGGCTGTTCTTCTCTCTCACACACTCATCTCTGGGACTGTTCTTCTCCCTCTCACACGCTCATCTCTGGGGCTTTGTTCGTCTGCTGCTGTCAGGACGCAGATCCACTGAGACACTCTCTATTTAATTGTAATACCTGTATTTATTAGTCAGTAGTATCATGCCTGTACGCTGTCATACTCGACCCCCGCCCTTCCCTTCTCTTTCATTCCCCTGTCATACATTTGAAACCTGTGGTCGCGTTTACTTTTATTTATTTTTAAAGGGAAAAAATTGTGTAAAAACAAAGTGTTTTTATTTGTATTTTTTATATTATGATTATTATTCGTGGTCTTTTAGTTGTTTTTAGTATTTGTGGTGTGTGTGTGTGTGGGTGTGGGTGTGTGTGTGTGTGTGTGTGTGTGTGTGTGTGTGTGTGTGTGTGTGTGTGTGTGTGTGTGTGTGTGTGTGTGTGTGTGTGTGTGTGTGTGTGTGTGTCCCAGGCTGGGCTGAGCGCCCCGTTTCATGCCAGCTTGGCTGATTAATGGGGTCGTCATGGCAATCGGACGGAATGAGGGTACGGAACGCAGGCGGTCCGCCCTGTTAGAACCCCATGTTCCTCTGGCACGCACACACGCACACACACGCACACACGCACACACAAACACACGCACATGCACACGCACACGCACACACACACACACACACACACCGGTACACATAGTTTATGCCTTATCCTATCTGAGTGAAATCCTAATTATTCACACACTCCTGTCATCTGGGTTTTCTCTCGTTAGCGGGTATCTGTTCCAACTCTCCCCCTATCTCTCCATCGCCCTGTCTCCTCACTCCTCTCTCTCACCCTCTCACCTTCATTGTTTCCTCACACCTTTATCGCCTCCCCTAGGAGGCCAAGAGCCAGAGGGGTTGACAGGCTTCATGGTAAAAAACCAACACTCTTCCCAGTCCCCAGTCCCAGTTCCCAGTGGTTTAGAATGCCGTGCTTGAACACAAATCAAACAGACAGATGAGTAATTAATAAGTAGCAAACTTTATAAATTCTTATTTTTGTCACCTTTTGCTCTTCTTGAAGGAGAACCTCCAGCCAGGACCCTGTTTGGGTTCTAAAGGACGGATACAGACAACGTTTCTTTGAATTGGTCCAGTTTTGAGAACCCTGCAGAACCTACATTCACACCCCCCGTAAATGTATAAAATTGCAGCTCTTTGCTACTGACAGACTCAGATTATATTCTAACATTATGGAAAAGATCCCTACAGAGAATTAACAAATGTTTATTTACCTTTATCTCGACCCCGGTCTGTTCACGCTCAAGCAGTCGTTACGCTTTTCAATCTCGTTGACGAGTTGTTGCAGAACCTTTCCAGCTCTCACTCACATTTCCACGTTTCTCCTCCTCCAACATCTCGACCTGTTCACCATTTCACAATCAGAGCAGGACTTCTCCTGGAGAGAGAGTTGGTTGGACTGAATAACAAACTGAGCGGGATCAAGTTAAAGGGAAAGAAACAAGTTGTGTTTCTATGTAGGCATCTGTTCGAATATAATCTGAGCCTGTAAGTGGTTAAAACAAGCACTTTTAGAGGGCATACATTGATGCGGTGCTATCACCAACATGGTTACTCCACCAAATCTAAAAAACAAATTGTTTGCATTAGTCGCGTAGACCCAGAATCTTCTGAAGCTTGGGTCCGGGTTGAAAAATCCTGAAGTTTTCTTTTAACATCCAATATTTCAGAGGCAATTTGGTTTCACGTAAAAAAAAATGTTGTTAGTGCTATTTACTCCAAAATCCATAACAAAATAAATATAAAATTGGCTAATGCAAATGAAATAAGGCCAAGTTCTTAATAGACTTTTTGTGAGTGATTTCCGCTGCAAGTTATTGAGAAGTAGATATGGGGGATCAAACCCGGAACGTTCTGGCCGTCCTCCACCGTCCCTTCCAGTGTGAACAAACCTGCTTCACTTGGAGGTTTAATGACGAGGGTTCAGGTCAGGTGAGGCTGTTTACCTGCCTTAGCCAAACCGTCCCCTTCAGACCGTTCAGTTGGCTTTATGAGGATCTGCATTAATCCAGACGTAAGGAGCCCCACGCAACGACAGGTGAAGAGGAACTCTCTCCCTCTGTCTCTCTCTGTCATGGTGGCTCTTTCTCTGCCCTTTCTCTCTCTGTCTCCTTCTCTAGTTTCATCCCAGCATCCCTGTACTCATCTCATGTCACACACACACACGCACACGCACACACAAACACAAACACTCACACATAATATCCTCTCATTTCATCGTTGCTTCAGTGCTACCATTTATGTCTCTCTCATCTTCTCTCCCCATCCCGCTCTCTTCGGACTGGTCCGTGTCCGACTGTCGTCTCCCTCTCTCCCTCCCTCCCTCCCTCCCTCCCTCCCTCCCTCCCCCCTCGTTTCTTCTATTCTCCCCCGCTCCTCCCTCCCCTCCCCCTCCGTCCAACCCCCATTGGCTCTTCCAGATGTTACGTTCTCGCCCCTGGGAGCCCCAGTGAAGAGAGATCATGTGTGCATGTGTGAGCATGCATGTGTGTGTGTGTGTGTGTGTGTGTGTGTGTGTGTGTGTGTGTGTGTGTGTGTGTGTGTGTGTGTGTGTGTGTGTGTGTGTGTGTGTGTGTGTGTGTGTGAATTCATATTCGTGCTGCACATTACCTCAGCCTATGAGCTTGTGTACGTCTCGTGCTTACATGCCTTTTATGTGAATATTTGTTGAAACACAAATCAGTTAAACATGCGCACGAGTGTGTGTGTGTGTGTGTGTGTGTGTGTAAACTATGCGAGTGTGGTTATACACAACGTGTGTGTACAAGTGAGTGTATAAGTTAGTGTGTGTATGTGTGTGTGTACACAAAGTGTGTGCACCTGAAGGTGTGTAAATAGTGTGTGTGTCTGCATATGTATAATGTGTGAGTGTATGTTGGTGTGTGTGTGTGTGTGTGTGCTGTGTATAGTGTGTGTGTGTGTGTGTGTGTGTGTGTGTGTGTGTGCGCGCGCTGTGCAGTGTGTGTGTGCGCGCGCTGTGCAGTGTGTGTGTGTGTGTGTGTGTGTGCGCTGTGTATTAATACATCCCATTGATCAGACCAGGACCCCTGACAGTCATCATCCCTGAGAACCATCTGGCGGACGCCTGGCGTTCCCTCACCCAAACACAAGCTGACACCCTATTAATCTGGACGCCGCGCGCACACGCACGCACACACACACACACACACACACACACACACACACACACACACACACACACACACACACACACACACACACACACACACACACACACACACACAGGCAGGGAAGTGGCGGGGGGCTGCGCATGTTCAGACCACGAGATGCACATGTACACACATGTACACATGTACAAACGGATGTGTGCGTTTGTGTTTTATATACATACGTGTGTAGGAAGATGTTCAGAGAGAGGCCGGTGTGTGTGTGTGCGTTTTCGTTTATGAAGATGTGCAGAGAGAGAGTGTGTGTGTGTTTGTGTTTTATATGCATATGTGTGTATGAAGATGTTCAGAGAGTCGATGCGTGTGCGTGCCTGCGTGTGCGTGTATATGTGTGTATGAATGTCTGTGTGCTTGCAAATGCGTGTGTAAATGTATGTGTGCGTGTGTGTGTGCATCCCTACACCAGCGAACACATACGTGTGCACGCTCCACTCTGCCATCCGCCAGCAACAGCCGGCGTCGGAGGGAGCTGAAGGGTGCTTGGAAATTAAGGTTATTACACAAATTGAGCCATATGGTCTAAATATTTCAGAGCTGGAATTTACTAGGCAATAAAAATGGCCCCTACCTCGGTAATGGTGTAAATTACAGCTTAACCACCAGCGCTAATGATGTCCTTCTGTACGCCCTGTAACCAACCGTACATGAAGGACACATTGTTTAAAAAATACTCCAGGAAAAGAGACGGGGGAGGGAGGGAGGGGGAGAGGAGAGGGGAGGGAGGGAGGGAGGTGGGTGGGAGAGGGTAGGGAGGGGGGGAGGAGAGGAGGGGAGGGAGAGAAGGAGGGAGGAGGGTGGGAGAGGGGAGGGAGGGAAGAGGGGAGAGGGGAGGGAGAGAGGGAAGGAAGGAAGAGGGTGGGAGAGGGGAGGGAGAGAGGAAAGGAGGGAGGAGGGTGGGAGAGGGGAGGGAGGGAAAGGGGGAGGGTAGGGAGGCAGGAGGAGGGAGAAAGAAAGAGAGGGGTGGGGAGGTGGATGGATGGATGAATAAAAAGTGATAAAGACAGGGCACTTTAGAAAGAGTGAGAAAGATAGAGAGAAGTGTACCAGCGTGTCCATACCATGTTGATAGGAGGGCACTCAGCCCCTCATGTCTCTGGGCCTCATGTGCCTGAAGGACCACACGGCCTCAGGTGTGTGGTTGTGCACATACAGACCGTGTAGAGCGGTTATGTTCTCAGCATGAGGGACGCTGGGGGGACCCCAAGGCTGGGGGGGTTCAGCGTTGGGTGCCCCACCCTGGCAGGGTCAACCCCCCACCCCTGGGTGCCCCGCCCCCGGGGAGTTAACCGTCCGCTCTACCCGTGGAGCTAGACTGGACCTGTTCTTACCTCTGTGAACCTCTTCGGGTGCTCTCCTCCCTCCTCCCTCCTCCCTCCTCTCTCCTCTCTCCTCTCTCCTCTCCCGGTCCTCTCCTCTCTCCTCTCTCCTCTCTCCTCTCTCCTCTCTCCTCTCCCGGTCGTCTCCTCTCTCCTCTCTCCTCTCTCCTCTCTCCTCTCTCCTCTCCTGGTCGTCTCCTCCCTCCTCTCTCCTCTCTCCTCCCCGGTCGTCTCCTCTCTCCTCTCTCCTCTCCCGGTCGTCTCCTCTCTCCTCTCTCCTCTCTCCTCTCTCCTCTCCCGGTCGTCTCCTCCCTCCTCTCTCCTCTCTCCTCCCCGGTCGTCTCCTCTCTCCTCTCTCCTCTCTCCTCTCCCGGTCGTCTCCTCCCTCCTCTCTCCTCTCTCCTCCCCGGTCGTCTCCTCTCTCCTCCCTCCTCTCCCGGTCGTCTCCTCTCTCCTCTCCCTCCTCCCTCCTCTCTCCTCTGAAGCCCCTCGCTGAGAGCCTTGGGGGCGGGGGGGGGGGGGCAGCGGTGCCCTTGGGCCGTGTCGATGGCGTTCAGTCGGGGGGCACCAGGAGGAGGTGGAGAGGAGGTGGAGACGGCCGGCTGAGGGGACGGAGAGCAGGACGAGAGGAGGGTGAGCTACGATGAGTGCGCCGCGAGCAGAGGACAGGAGTGTGTGAGAGGCCCGCCGGCGATAAGGAGTGTGGGAAGGAGAGTGTGCCGGGCCGTCGGCCTATTGGACCCCTTGGTTAAAGATCTTGAGCTCTGATTGGAGGACTCTCAGCACTCGGCATAAACAGCAAAATAATCAGGCGGCCACCCTCCCAACCTGACTTGAATCACTCTCCTGGTCGTACGCTACTAACCTTAACTTTTGGATATTATGCATGAATAAGGTCATATTTACAGCGCATTTGACCAGTTAAATCTGCTATGCAGGACATTCTCACCCCCTCCCCCATCACCTCCCATCACCTTTCTTCCTTCCTATTCCTTCCTTCCTTTCTCCCTTGACTCCTATTCCTTTAGCTCCCAGTCCTACTCCGTCTCCTCTCGTGATCTTCTCCCTCTCCTCCTCTCAGGGTAATGATGGGCTGGGTGTTATTGTGGCTCTGCAGCTGAAGAGGCCGCGTCTCCTGCTCTAGTGGTCGGCACTTGTCCTAAATGGGTGTTTAGTACCGCGGCCTTGACATGATAGACCCTCGCTCTAGAGGAATGCAAAGTGTTTGTGTGTGTGTGAATGGTTGTGTGTGTGTGTGTGTGTCTGGTTTGTGTGTGTGTGTGTGTGTATGTCGGGAAGTTGGTTGGTAATGCGAACAAAAATTCAACAGGGCATCCCACCCACCTTTGGTCCTAATATATACTCGCCCCTGCCTACATTTAAATAGAGCAGCATGAAAAATAACTTGACATAATTGTGTCATCTCATTTAATGTCTTCCATGCCCCCGTTTTACTGCGCAGCGACATTGGCACAGAGAGTGTCCTGACTTGTGTCTGGTCTCATTCAGAGTCGTGATGTAACCTATATATCTGACCAGCTCGTCTCTGGACTGGAAGGGAATCATGCGTGTGTTCACCTTGCAGCGACGTTTTAGGAGCTGGGGCTTCCGGCCTGACACCTTACACATTCAGCAGGGTCCTCCCACTACAGCGAAGCAGTTCAGGTGATTCACTTCCGACAACTGAGGAGAGTCCAGACTCTGTTGAACTCCGTGTCCCAGCTGTCTTGTCTTCATGTAGACGGTGGAAGGGCGGCATGTGGCTCAGGAGGTAGAGCGGTTAACTGGTAAGCAGAAGGTTACTAGTTCCATCCCCTAATTGTGTTGAGGTGTCACCTCACCCTGACTGCTCCCGACGAGCTGGCCGTCGCCCTGCGTGGCTGACTCCGCCGTCGGTGTGTGAAAGTGTTCATGAATGGGTGAATGTTAGGCAGTGTTGTAAAGCGCTTTGAGCGGCCACTGGTTAGAAAAGCGCCGTATAAATGCAGTCCATCTACCATCAGCCTGTTCGGGAGAGGAAAGACAAAAACAGAGTGAATACTGTGGAGCAACCCACAGAAGAGGTTGTATGTCCCGATGATGGCTTGGGGAGCTACCAGCAGAGCTCCTGGGGAGCCCGGTGTTGCTCATTGTGTTTCTGCATGCGGGCTGACCCCTGCTGAGAAGGGATGCACGCGGTCCATCCGTCCGCCAAGACGCCCCGCGTTATGAATGATCTGATTGAGGTTCCCGGAATTATCGCTTATTGCGCCGTTAGATTTAGCGAGGGGTCAACTGTAATATATATGTAAATACCGACACAGACCCCCGCTCGCATACATACGCACGCATCGCCGTGTGCATGCATGTATAAACACACCCAACCCGTCCACAAATACAAACGCAATTAATTCAGTGCCGTTGAAAAGGGAATGTGCATTTTAACCGGACCTCCTGCAGATCCGCGGAGTCCAGTCTGTGGCTGTGTGTTGGTGGCGGGGGGACGCAGACTGCAGTCTGTGGCTGTGTGTTGGTGGCGGGGGGACGCAGACTGCAGTCTGTGGCAGTGTGTTGGTGGCGGGGGGACGCAGACTGCAGTCTGTGACTGTGTGTTGGTGGCGGGGGGACGCAGACTGCAGTCTGTGACTGTGTGTTGGTGGTGGGGGGACGCAGACTGCAGTCTGTGGCTGTGTGTTGGTGGTGGGGGGACGCAGTCTGCAGTCTGTGACTGTGTGTTGGTGGTGGGGGGACGCAGACTGCAGTGTGTTGGTGGTGGGGGGACGCAGTCTGCAGTGTGTTGGTGGTGGGGGGACGCAGACTGCAGTCTGTGGCAGTGTGTTGGTGGTGGGGGGACGCAGACTGCAGTGTGTTGGTGGTGGGGGGACGCGGGGCCATTAGGCACAGAGGAGACGGGTCACAGCAGAGGCCCTGAATGGCCACGAGCACTTCACACTGGCAGCCATGATTGTTTTTGGCGGCTCCAGACCCTCGGAGGTGTTTCTGTGTGTGTGTGTGTGTGTGTGTGTGTGAGGGGGGGAGTGGGGGGGGGTGGGTGGCGATGAGTTGGTGTCACAGTGTGTGTGTGTGTGTGTGTGTGTGTGTGTGTGTGTGTGTGTGTGTGTGTGTGTGTGTGTGTGTGTGTGTGTGTGTGTGTGTGTGTGTGTGTGTGTGTGTGTTTGTGTGTCTCACAACAGTCAAACTGAAAAAGTAAGACACACACACATGCAGGGCATTTACAAACAGATGCAGGGCAATTGTACCAGCGGAACTGAATTAAACAAACACGAGCACACACACACACACACACACACACACACACACACACACACACACACACAACCCCCCCGCACTGAGCCACGGGGCGGGCCCGGAGCTTGGCATGCAGAAGAGGCGGAGCAGTGTGTGGCGCTCACCTCAGAAAGCCCAGAAAACAATTACTGCCCTCCCAGGGAACGGGCGCCACCGCCGCCGCCGCCGCCCGCTGCAGGGCGCCGCGGCGCGCGCTAATAGACTGCAATAGGCTGCTGGAGTCGCCGGGGCACGCCGCAGAATGAAGAGGAGAGAACCCGGAGCAGGAGACGCAGAGCGCCGTCCGAATTGGACGTTCATTGAGGGACTGGGCTGTCACCGTAATGGACCATTCTGGACCCAATTCGGCCTTAATTAACTCATTAGTTTTTATTCTCCTCTCTCTCTGGCGTGGTACTCTCCGCTTGTCGTGTTTGAGTGCGTGTGCAGGTGTGTGTGTGTGTGTGTGTGTGTGTGTGTGTGTGTGTGTGTGTGTGTGTGTGTGTGTGTGTGTGTGTGTGTGTGTGTGTGTGTGTGTGTGTGTGTGTGTGTGTCTCGGCCATATGCTAATGTTGTTGGGTCTCTGTGCCCCCCCCCCCCCCCCCCCCTCTCTGCTGGGCCTGGTTCCGGGCCTCCGTGAGATCATCAGCATAATTCTTCTGACAAATACACATGGTTATTCTTAATTAGTATCACACACTGTCCCCTGGCCACACCAGGCCTGTCCACCTGGATATCACACACACACACACACACACACACTCAAAGACACACACACATGCACGTGCGCGCACTCACACGCATGCAAACTCACACACACATAGCCATACACACCAGCGGAACAAGCTGGTGCGGCTGCATGCATTGATACTAACGATAATATTACAAATAGGAACCTAAATTCAATAGTACAAATAGTTTTATATTTTATTATCATTCGTTGCACACACACACACGCGCACACACACTCACACACACACACACACAGCGCCGGGAAGGCTTGTCACAGCCCACTTCACCTCGCGAGGAGACAGAAGGAGTGGACGGAGGGAATGGGGGAATAACAGATTGACTAGATTGCTCTCATTCCCGCCGACGCTAAGTCGTGTTGAGCCATGTAAGATCTGAGGGTCCTTTAATGTTTAAATGAGCAAAGACCCCTCACTCTCCCCGCGCCTCCCTCCCGCTCCTCTTTGTGTTCCTTTCTCTGCTCTTAAATCTCGTTTTTTTTTAATCACTCTTTTTCTTTGCGTGCTTCATTCTTGTGCTGATTTAACGCGAGGCGTCCCCCCCCCCCCCCCCCCCCCCCTCCTCTCTCTTTTGTTTTTGTATATTCATTTAATCGTCTGCTGGTCCCCCTGTTCATTTGCCCCGGCCATGATTAACTGTTGGCTTTGATCACTCTGCTGAATGCATATTCCTGAGTCTAATCCGAACGCACACACACACACACACACACACACACACACACACACACACACACACACGCACACCCACGCACAGATGTGACATCTATTTCCTTTGATATCCAACATTTTATATTGGAGCGATTCATATTGTTTAACCAAACTGACAGGGTTCAGGAACGGCATTCCTCTCTAGTCCCGAGGAGCCCATAGTGATACGCACACCCCAGCTCAAATGTAGAAACCCCCAACCTCCCGTTTTTAGATTCAAACCAGCACTCATACGCTCTCCAGTGGCTCTAGTGGGCTCTCTGGGGGGGGGGGGCTCAGGAGGTAGAGCGGGTTGGCTGGTAACCGGAAGGTTGCTAGTTCGATCCCCGGTTCCTCCTAGCTGAGTGTCGAGGTGTCCCTGAGCGAGACGCCTCACCCTGACTGCTCCTGACCAGCTGGCTGTTACCCTGCGTGGCTGACTCCGCCGTCGTTGTGTGAATGTGTGCATGAATGGGTGAATGTTAGGCAGTATCGTAAAGCACTTTGAGTGGCCACTGGTTAGAAAGCGCAGCATAAATGCCGTCCATTTACCATTTAGTGTACCAATGTGGCACGATGTCCTTAAAAGGGCAAGGTTTTGGAATGAAAACCTTTATTGGTTCGTTGTTATCTTTAACATAATACCAAAATCAACGCTGTGACGGTAGATTCTCTTTCCTCGTCGTTCCCGGGTTCAATCCCTCAAACGGGTGAGCGTTCCTGACGGGGAACACGGAGCCAAACGGGAACCCGCGGTCCCTTAAATCACTGTCTTTTAATAATGAAGGAACAGCTGTAACCCAACCGCCACATGGAAACACAAACAGCTCATTTGCAATGAATGTCCACAGTCTGTCAAGCTTTACTTGAAAACCAATGTGGCTAAATGGATTCTCACATCGGTATTTAACGAGACACTGCTAATTATGATGGTGTCTGTGTGCGTTGTGGGTGTTTGTGTGCGTTATAAACAACACAAAGTAGTAAAGGGGGCTCGTGCCACATTTAGTTGCGTGCCATGTTTTTTAGTGTTCAAATATTTGATCGGCGCAACTGTGCAAACGCGCGCGTTGTGCACGTGTGTACATGCAGTTAAAATGTCTCTAAGTGTTAAAGCTTTTGATTCTAGTGTCTCTGTGGATGCATTCAACGGTTTTTGCGTGTGTGTGCTTGTGTAGCCTATGTCTGTGTACGTGTTGGTGAGTTAGTGTGTGTTTTTGTGTATTTGTGTCTGTGTGTGTGCGCGTCTGTTACTGTGTGTGTGTGTGTGTGTGTGCGTATGTTACTGTGTGTGTGTGTGTGTGTGTGTGTGTGTGTGCGTGCGTTAACGTGTGGTAGTGTGTGTGTGTGTGTGTGTGTGTGCGTATGTTACTGTGTGTGTGTGTGTGTGTGTGTGTGTGTGTGTGTGTGTGTGTGTGTGTGCGTTAACGTGTGGTAGTGTGTGTGTCTGTATGTGTGTGTGTGCCTGTGTGTGTGTGTGCGTGCGTGTGTGTACCACTGGTCATTAATGCGCTGTGTTTCAGTAGTAAAGCGTTTGGCTGTATTGCCATCTAGAGGCGTTCTGCTGGGTCTCAGTGCTCCTATAAAAGCCACTGGTGCCAGATGCTGCTATTGACAATGTGCATATGTTAACTGGTTTATAGGCCACATGCCCCACATATTTCACTGGCTTTTAAGATAGAGAGATCTCCTTCTCTCACTTAATCTCCCTTTTCTCTCCCTCTTTCCTTTTTTTCTCCTCTCCTGCCGGGGAACTTTTACTCCCTCGTTTAACTAAATTCCCTCTACCCACATTTGATTCTCTCTCTCTCTCTCTCTCTCTCTCTCTCTCTCTCTCTCTGTCTCTCTTCTCTCTCTCTCTCA
>NW_026613582.1:0-20000 GCF_026213295.1 Gadus chalcogrammus
AGAGAGAGAGAGAGAGAGAGAGAGAGAGAGAGAGAGAGAGAGAGCGAGAGGGAGAGAGAGAGAGAGAGAGAGAGAGAGAGAGTAGGAAAGAAGCAGAATTAAGCAGAAAGAGAGAAGGAAGCAGAGAGAGACAGAAAGAGAGAGAGGAAATACTGAAGCAGAGAGAGAGAGACAGAAGGAGAGAGAGACGGGGTAGAGGGTGACAGAAGAAGAGAGAGAGGAGAGAAAGAGAGACAGAAGCAGCGAGAGACAGAAGGGGAGAGAGAAGTGTATGCAAGCAACAACGAAGGCAGAGCTGAACAGAACAGAAGCCAGACTATAAATATTTATACGAGAGGGCGAAAAGAATACAGTTGAAGAGAGAGGGAGAGGGGGAGGGAGAAAGGGAGAAAGGGAGGGATATAGGAGAGGAGAGTGGAGGAGGGAGGGAGAGGGAGGGGGAGGAATACAGGAGAAGAGAGAGGGAGAGGGGGAGGGATGGAGAGAGGGAGGGATATAGGAGAGGAGAGAGGGGGAGGGAGGAAGAGAGAGAGGGAGGAATACAGGAGAAGAGAGAGGGAGAGAGGGAGAGGGAGGGAGAGAGGGAGGGATGCAAGCCTCCTGCTCATCCCAACTTCAGAAGTGGCACTAGCTGTGTTGGGCAGACTTGCATCTTCTCTCTCTCTCTGTCCCATCTCTCTCTCTCTCTCTCTCTCTCTCTCTCTCTCTCTCTCTCTCTCTCTCTCTCTCTCTCTCTCTCCCACTTTCTCTCGGAGAACAGACCAGTGGGTATTTCAGCACCCGCTTTCTGACAACAACCGGCAGACTACCCAAACCCCCCCTCCACCCCAAACACCTCCTTCTCCCCCTCCCACTCTCCTCCCCTCCGTCAGTCCTTTCCTCCCCAACATCATCGCTCTCCCTCTCTCTCTCTCTCTCTCTCTCTCTCTCTCTCTCTCTCTCTCTCTCTCTCTCTCTCTCTCTCTCTCTCTCTCTCGCTCCTCCCAAAACGAAAAAGAGAAGGAACTCAAAAGCACTCTAGCAGACACACACACACTCACACACACAGACACATATAGACAGGCATGCATGCACGCGCGCACGCACACACACACACACGTACAAGCATTCACATACACACACACACCATACCGGGTGATGCGCCTTCGAAATGTACCAGGTGGTGCGACTTTAAAAATGACCGGGTGGTGCGACTTCAAAATGTACCCTGAAGCTTCGCTGCTTCTAGTTTATTTTTTTGAAGCATCATCTGAATCTATTCTGTTTTATACGGCTCTGCCTCATATGGAAATAAAGGAAAGCATGCCGTGACTAAAAGGTCTGTGGACACAAGTGAAGACCACGCTATTAGTTAGAGAGGCTAAAACGCTAATCACACATTGGCTGCCACAGATATTAAAGATTTACAGCAAACTCATACGTTGGTTGCATGATTGAGACTCTAAATGTGTCCATATTTTGGATACCCTCCCTAACCCTATCCCTAACACACCTCTCCTGTCTGAAGATACATGAGACCCCAGGACCATGCAGCGGTCAATCAAGGTATCTCTCCTCTCCTCAGAAGGTCCTACTGACGTCGTTCACAACACACCTCCTGTCTGACGACACGTAAATGGTAAATGGCCAGCATTTATCCAGCACTTTTTTAAACCAGTGGAGACTCAAAGCGCTTTACAACACTGCCTTACATTCACCCATTCATTCATTCACACATTCACAGACCGCCACGCAAGGTGACAGCCTGCTCGTCTGGAGCAGTTAGCGTGAGGCGTCTTGCTCAGGGACACCTCGACACTCTAGCTAGGAGGAGCCGGGGATCGAGCTAGCAACCTTCCGGTGACCAGCCGACCCTCTCTACCGCCTGAGCCACGAGCTCCCTTATGAGGCCCGACCCAGGAGGGCCGAGCAGCACGGTCTGAACACGCTCCCCCGGAGGGCGCCACTCACCTAGCCAGTCGTTGAACTTCTTGACCTCGGAGGGAAGGCCGAGCTCGGTGAAGTCGCCGGCGTGGATGAACACGTCGCCGTACGGCATCTGGATGGCGTCGGTGCGGGAGTGTGTGTCGGAGATGCACACGAAGCGGGTGCACCCGGGCGGTTTGGGGGTGTCGTGGGCCATGGGGTCCACCCTGAGGGTGGGGGGGGGGGGGGGGGGGGGGGGGGACAGAGAGACAGAGAGAGAGAGAGGGCTGGGTATCAGTGGGGTACAGAAGAGGAGGAGGAGGAGGAGGAGGAGGAGGAGGTTGGTAGCACATGCGCAGAGATGCAGTAAAAAGACTTAAAGTCATGATGTAAATTATACTTAGTGTCCACGATATATACTCAGTATATTACAATATACTACAGAATACTGTGTGATCAGTTTTTTATAGCGCTTTTCAAAATACTCAATACGCTTTACAAATCAGAAAGGAATACGCACAGACAGTACAGACACTCAAACAAAAGGGAAAGAAATAAACAACACCACAACAATAGGCAACACATTAAGAGAGCGGGAGAGAGTGGAAGATGGCAGAGGATGATTTATCAAATGTTGTAGGTGGTCCTGAAGAGATAGGTTTTAAGTTGACTTTTAAATGTAGTGCTGTGTAGTGCGGTAAACTCTGAGTGTATCGGGGTTTCGGATGGCCAGAGGGAGGGAGCTCCAGAGGGAATGTAGAATATTACAATATACTACAGTATACTCAGTATATTACAATCTACTACAGTATATTCAAATCGACTACAGTATACTCAGTACATTACAATCGACTACAGTTGACTCAGTATGTTGTGGGTACGTGCACCGTTTGAACAACGCATTCCATGCCTGCTGCGATTCAATTGGTTGGAATGAGACTTGATGACATCATCACTTCAACGAGTTGCGTGGGAGAAACGTCAAAACACGGAGTCGGTAAATCGCTGATCCCTGACGGCTGTACAGTCAAACCCCACGTGATGCTTTCTGCTGCTTCTCAAAAGGCAAATCAATAATCACTCAGATCAATCAATCACCGGAACATAGACCACCAGGGCTTTGCCTGCAGTTGGGGGGGGGGGGGGTGTGGCACTGAACAGAATCGCTGATGGAGAAGTTCCACCTAAGCTGGAAGCAGACCAAGATGGTGTTTTTTCACCACACCTTAATCAGCGTGAAAAGGCTAAAAAGCAGTTAAAAGTGACGTTTAATTATGCTGAAAACGTTGAGATTTAAGGCACGATAAACGAGGAAACCACAACAACATCCATCTTGTGGCGTCATTTAGTGTGGGATTGTTCTTTGTACACCTGTTTCAGTCTGCGTGGAGAGGACTGTGTTAGAGAGGGAGGGAGAGAAAGAGGGAGAGACAGAGAGAGAGAGAGAGAGAGAGAGCGAGAGAGAGAGAGAGAGAGAGAGAGAGTGAGAGCGAGCTAGAGAATGAGAGAGCAAGCGAGAGAGAGACAGAAACAAAGAGAGAGAGGGAGAATGCAAGGGTGCAATCAGACACAAAAAATCTGAGAGAAAGAAAGAGAAAAGGGGAGGACGAGAGAGAGAGAGAGAGAGAGATAGAGAGAGAGAGAGAGAGAGAGAGAGAGAGACAGAGAGAGACAGAGACAGAGACAGAGAGAGAGAGAGAGAGAGAGAGAGAGAGAGAGAGAGAGAGAGTGATAGAGAAAGAGCGAGTGTGCGCAAGAGAGGCAGACAAAGACACAGCAGAGCACAGACATGACAGAGTAAAAGTAGAGAACATGGTAGAGAGGGGTGTGTGTGTGTCCTGTGGGAGCCCTGTTGGAGTGTGTGTTCAGCCCCTGGATCTCTGGGGGGTAAGAGGGGGCTGGTGAATACCGCTGGCCCACTTTAGGGCTCCTCCAGCAGGTAGAGTACACCCTGCACCGCCCTGGTGCCCCATATACCCCCTCTCTCTGTCGCCCTCTCTGAACCACACACACACAGACAGGTAAACACACAGACACACACGTATACACACACACACGCATGCACAGACAGATAAACACACAGACACACACATATACACGCACACACGCATGAACAAACAGATAAACACACAGACACACACAAATACACGCACACACACACACACACACACACACACACACACACACACACACACACACACACACACACACACACACAGACACACAGTAAAACACACATACACAAACACACACACATTTATACATGCAAATAACACTCACACAGGTATAATCACACACACGTACACACACGCACAGACACACACATATAAACGCACACACACACACAGACAAACACACACACTCACACACGCACAAGCCACGCAAACACACACACAGAGACATACACACCGATATTAAGGCACACACCCACACATATAAACACATACACAGACACAAACACACACATATAATGACATACATATGCAAAGATATTTAAATAAATAAACACAAACACACCACACACGCCACACACACACACACACACACACACACACACACACACACACACACACACACACACACACACACACACACACACACTTAAAGATAGAGTGTGGTATAGACAGAATGAATATATAAAGTATGTTATTTTAGGTGAATTCAGTTCTATTAGACGTAAAGTGAAGCATAAAACCCCCCTAATCCCAGTGATAGGGTCAGGGGTCATCTTGTCATCTTGATATTAAAAGGCAGCTTCCCCTTCTACAGTTGTATACACCACTATCTCCCCCAATTCATGAAACCTCAGATCTGATCATGAAGGAAACATTGTTCTTTATTATTTAAATTCCACATTTTTTAATGCAAGGTAATATTTTGTCTCTTCTCACATTCAATTTCAAGCTTTATGATCATGCTCTGATAATCGTTTCTACGATGAGAGCATGAACACATCATTGTGGAAGGACATGGACCACCTGTAGACTGGGTCTACTGGTGATACAACACTGGGTGTGACTGGGATTTAAAACACCACCCTGACATATGTGATTTATCCACTGATAATATCTAGGATAACCTTTACTATTAATTGGTACGTTAAATTAAAGTTCTCGTTCAATTTCGATCCAAAATCGACAAATAGGCAATTAAGTTTATAATTTTATATCACATTATCATATTTATTTCTTTATATTTATTTTATTTTGTCAATGGTATATTTTTTACGTCTGTAAAAAAATGAGGAAAATATAAAAATGTTGATAACCACGTATAAGTGATATCCTGGTAATAAAGTGAGTGACATTTTTCATAATCAAATATAGTGTTGACCTTTCTAGAATTGTAAAGGTCCCATATTATCCCACCAGGTGTGTGTGATTAGCCGTTACAAGCTGTTTTGATAATCTGCCTCTTCTGACATCACAAGTGGGCGTGTCCACCTAGATGCGTGACGGACAGATGAGCAACGTTTGCTACAGTCCACTGGGTAGGCTGGCAGACACATCTAGGTGGACACCTCTGCCACTTGTGATGTCAGAAGAGGCGGATTTTCAAAACGGCTAGTTACGGCTAATCCCACCCTGGTCGGTATAACACGTCACCTTTAAGTCGGGATCGTCGTGGCAACACGGGCGGGACTCTTCGTCCGTCTACTCACATGTGGACGTGCGGCGGCTGGAAGCGGCCCTGGTTGATGTTGTAGAAGGTGAAGGCCTGCGTGGGGTTGGTGCTGTACTCGTCCACCTCCACCGCGGTGGCGGTCGACGCCCCCCCGGCGCCGCCCCGCCCTCCGGCCCCCCCCCGCTGGGTCTGCTGGCTCTGCTGCTGCTGCTGCTGCCGGCGTGCCGCCATGATCTCGGACAGCGTGAAGGCCATGCTCCGCCGGGGGCCCGCGTTGGCACCGGCCGGCGGGGGGGAGGCGGCTTCGGGGAGGGGCGGGGACTTGGGGGGCGCCGGGCGAGCCGTCAGAGCTTCGGGCGGGACGGCCGGAGGGGCCGGCGGTGGGGCCTGGGGGGGGGGGGGTCTGGGCTGGTTCCGGGTCCGGAGGGTCTTGGAGGTGGAGGGTGGTGGGAGGTTCGGAGGAAGAGGGGGCGGGGTTGGTTTTGTTGGACTGGGTGGGGGGGGGGGGTGAGACCGGTGGGTGGGGGGGTCCGACCTTTGGTTTTGTGGGTCCGTGGGCTGGCTGGGTGGTAATCAGCTGACCTGGTCACTGGTTGGTGGGCGGGTCAGTAGGTCAGGGCACTCCTAGGTCGAGAGGTCACCCTGGGTTCAGAGGTCACCCCGGGTACAGAGGTCACCCTGGGTTGCGGGGTCACCCTGGGTTGAGAGGTCACCCGTTGGGAGACACGGGGCTGGGCTGGAGACAGCAGATCACCCTCCTCTGGTCCTGCTCCTCGGTCTCCTGCAGACCACAACACTCAGACGTCAGGCCATGAAGAACTTAGGAACAAAGCTCCTCCTAAAGCTGGTGCTATGACCTCAGACGCACAGCCGTTATGAAACCGACTTTTATCTGATTCAGAAGTTATTGAGACGGTTTGGTTGACAGGAAGAACGTGTAATAAGACTTTAATGGTTAGAAAAAAATCTAAAATAAAGACCAAGTGTAGAATAGGGCGATACAGCCTGCAGTCAAGTCACCCCCCCCAGTGTCTGTGCCTGCATGTGCGTGTCTGTGTGTGTGCATGTGCGCTAGTGCGTGTGGTGTTCAGCTCTGCGAGTGTGCATGCGTCTGCAAGCGTGTGTGAGTATGTGTGTGTGTGTGTGTGTGATTCTGCGTGTGTGAGTGTGAGTGTGTGTGTTTTTGCAAGTTTGAGTGTGTGTGTGTGCGTGTGTGCGTGTGTGTTTCTGTTTGTGTGTGTGTGTGTGTGGATGTGTCACCACATTCAGCTCATTTCAGCCGAGCTCCTGACTGCTGGGACAGACCCTCAGCGCTGGGGAGGTGTGACGGGGGGGAGGAGGGAGGGGGGAGGCGAGACCGAGGCGATAATTTGGGGGAGGACAGGGGGGGGGGGGGGGGGAAGGCTTCACAGAGCCTGCATGGCGTCGGCTGGTGTGTGATGTCACGGCGCCATCTCAGTGTCTCATTCACAGCGAGCCGAGACAGACACGGCACGCTGACATGACACATACACACAACCTGCATGTTGGGGGGCCACAGTGTGTGTGTGTGTGTGTGTGTGTGTGTGTGTGTGTGTGTGTGTGTGTGTGTGTGTGTGTGTGTGTGTGTGTGTGTGTGTGTGTGTGTGTGTGTGTGAGTGTGTGTTTGTGTCGTCTGTGTGTATGGTGTGTGTGTGTGTGTGTGTGGTGTTTGTGATGGTGTACATGAGATGTGTACATGGTTTGTGGGTTCCTGTGTCTGTTAGTGGATGTGTATGTATGTGTATTTGAGTGTACGTGTATATTTGTGTGTGTGTGTTTGTGTGTGTGTGTGTATGTGTGTGTGTGTGGACTATAACTTTGCCTCTGCCTGCTCTGTGGTTGTGGTGTGTGAGCCCTCAAAAATATATAGTGTATGTATGTGTGTGTGTGTATGTGTGTGTGTGTGTGTGTGTGTGTGTGTGTGTGTGTGTGTGTGTGTGTGTGTGTGTGTGTGTGTGTGTGTGTGTGTGTGTGTGTGTGTGTGTGTGTGTGTGTGTGTGCGTGTGTGTGTCTCTCGTTGGTATATTTCTACTGCAGTTCTCTCCTCGTGGCGGTCGCTGGAACGCTGGAACCGTGAGACTGACATAGACCAGACCCGGTAAGGTTCCGGGTCAGAACCCCACAGTTCCGGGTCAGAACCCTACGAACCCGGGTTGGGTTAGAACCCTACAGTTCCGGGTCAGAACCCTACGAACGCGGGTTGGGTTAGAACCCTACAGTTCCGACCCTTCAGTGATCGCAGACGGCCGACCATTCAGGCTGAAAATAGTGCCATCTAAATGTATTTACATTTTACACTAAAATTTGTAGTCATCTATTTATTTGGGAATAAAAGTTACGTATTTTTGGACAAAGTCAAAAAGATAGGGCGTTTCCAGCTAAAATTTATTATTTACCATAAACCATAATTTAAAACTAGAGCAGATCATGAAGTTGCAGACACCAGAATATTCTGCAAGAGTACTCTTCTATCAGCTTTTATGTTCCTGCGTGGTTTGTTAAAGAAAATCTTCTTAAAAGGATTCAGCGACGGAGATCTTAACTCTTCTCTGTCTCATATTTCAAATCTTTTCATTTCTGTCTCCACTGAGGGATGGATCGGATGAATACATGAATAGGAGAGTTGCGTGACTGATTGGCTGCCCTCTACTCTCCCGCACGCACTGAGTACAAGCGGAGGGCTGACTCCTCGCGACCACTCGAGGACCGTTTGCCAAGTAGCGTCTCAGCGCGGTCCACTTCAAGCGCAGTCTACACGACGCGGTAACTACGTCTCAATAGAAGTTAGTTCATATGAAATATAATAAAAAAATGATGAATTCTATCTCATCCCCGTATCTCAGTTTCATTCATATATAATAATAAAAAAGATAATTAATGATTAATTCATCGTAATTACAGGACTTCATTCAATAACCGTTCTCTAAAAATTAGAGAAAAGAAAACATCGTTTAAGAATGGTAATAATTACAATATTAAATTATTATGAAATATTAATAATCCAAAATTACATTTCCAAGGATTAACACTCGTGCGTCCACCCGGCAGCGGAGACCGAGTCCACTCCGATCCTCACCATGCGTTACGGGAACCAGAAAACGCTTTTAAGATCCTAAGTTTGGATCCTTTCCCGAAGATGTAACCTTTAACCCCAAAGTCCCTCCGTCTACTCACAGCCACCAAACAAAGTAGCGTCCCGCAGAGACCAGGAGCGACTTACACACCAAAAATAGGTAAAAAGACACCCAAATGCATGAAATAAAAACGACAAAAACGCCGTGAATTCATGCACGACATAATCTCCAAGCGGACACGTTCATCCTTCTTGAGATCAATCAACTCACCGATTTGGCGCGCTTTTCTCGGTCAAATCGCCGCGAGACTTGTCGCACGAGGAGGGCTGGCTGGACGTCGTCGGTGGCGCGTGTGGTCAGCGGCCAGTCAAAGCGCGCGAGCTGCTCTCTGCTGGGAGGCGCGCTGGTCCGTATGAACGCGCGCCGCGTGCCGTCTGGATCTCGCGCAGAGATCCGAGCTCTGGTGTCTGTAGGAGAATGTTCTCCCTCTCTCTGTCTCCCCCTCTTTCTCCCCCTCCACTCTAGCTCTCTCTCCCCCTCTAATTGCTGAGCTCCTCACTGGACCTCCGAGAAGAAGAAGCAGAAGAAGAAAAATAAGAAGAAGAAGAAGAGGAAGAAGAAGAAGAAGAAGACGGCAAGGGGCTGAAGATGAAACTTCTTAAGGACGTATCGTCTGCGAGGCTTAATTGGCGCATGCGCGTCACTCAGGGGTAAACGATGCGACGAGCGCAGCAGACGTCGCACGCGCGCGCAGAGACGCCGTCCTAGTGCAGTTTTTTTGTGTTATTTGTTCATTGCAATTCACGAAAATGGTGTCTTCAAATTAAAACGTAACATACAATTAAAGTCCCCTCCCCTCCCCAATTAAATGCAAATTTACATTTGCACGCGACTCAGTGTGGAGGCTCTTTGTCAACCTGCTTGGCTTTGTGTTGATGCGAAAAAAGAAAATCGGTGTATTGGCATATCTTTCGACACTCACACGGCGACACACCGGTGTCCACCTCAGTGTAAAAAACGACCTGTTATAGTAGCTCCGATTTAATCTAGACCCTATGCAATGTAAGACCACACAATTATCATTAACTATAGCTCATTACGGTAGCAGTCATGTTCACTGACCCGCCCTGACCCAAGTGTCCCGGGTTCGGATGGATGAAACTTGTGAATGAACTGGTAAATGAGAGAGCAGGCGAGCCACTGGATCCAGTGTGATGAGCCGCACTGCCATCTAGCGGCGGAGGACAGAACAGCAGGGCGCAGGCGCGTCAGGGCACCTTCTCATCCATCAATCACCGCGTCACTGGCTCAGCCTGTTCCTACAGCCGCAGTCTGCTAATTAGTCATAACTTTCCTCGGCTGTTTGTCCACATAATCTCCCTAAAGTCTGTTCGTATCAACTCATACCCGTGTGTGCCGCATCAACTTTCCAGAAAGGTTTTGGCAGTCGTGTGACGGAGGGAAAGTAAAGATGAAGTAAAGAACAGGTGACGAGATAAGACGCCAGCTTAGCGCTGGCATCTGCCGCCGCTCCCCGCCGACGGGAGATGGCTGGCTTTGATTGGGAGTCCATAAAGTTCACGCTGGAAATATCAGATCCACCTGTCAAATATGATTCATAAGACGGAGTCGAGGAGATGGATGTGTTGGTACGGGACAGGAAACCTGTGAAGAATAATCATTGATGCGTTAATACCGCGTGGTGCAGTATTTTCACACGGCCCCGGTGGCTACTGTTGTGTTTTTATTAAGGTATTACATGTACTATTTCAAGGGCTTAAGAGCTTTTGGAGTAAAATGGTGGCTTTTAAGAATAATCAGTGGGACTTGATTTGAGTGCTCATGTAGTTAGCAAAATAAATACGTGTTTTTTTCTATACTACCAGGTAAAGTGGCTTGGGTCCTGATGAAAGTCTGTGTAAAAATCTAATTTATTATTAATTTGATATTAGGTACAATGAACGGGAATTAGGTCTTTGTGAAGCTAGCGATGAGCGGCTCTAATCTAGGCCTGAGATTTACCGTACAGATTGTCGTGCTCTACGATAGCATTATTAGCCGTGTCAGCTCTAATTTCTGCAGAAACGCGTTGCAAACGAGTTACGAGTTAAACACCAATCAGCCATACCTTAATTTAAGATAACAAGTGTGTGTGCGTGCGTGTGTGTGTTTTGTGTGTGCCTGCGTGTGTGCGCGTGCTTGTTGTGTGTGTGTGTGTGTGTGTGTGCGTGCAAGTGTGTGTGTGCGTGCTGTGCTTGTGTGTGTGTGTGTGTGTGTGTGTGTGTGTGCGTGCAAGTGTGTGTGTGCGTGCTGTGCTTGTGTATGTGTGCATGTGCTTGCTCATGCGTGTATGTGCATGTGTGTGTGTGCGGGCCTGTGTGTGCCTCTATGCTTGTGTGTGTGTGTGTGCGTGCGTGTCTGTATGTGTGTGTATGCATGCATGCATGTGTGTGCGTGTGCATGCTGCAAGAAGGACCAGAAGACAAGATGTACACTGCTACTGTTTATTTGAATTTGTTTTGTACTGGAGTTTCATCGATCCAATAATGTCCCAACACTGTTACATCTCTCTCTCTCTTTGGGTACGACGGACTATCACACACTGGAACAATGTTCCTCTAGAAAATGGACTAAAGTACACACACGCACGCGCACAAACACACACGCACACACGAAAACGCAAAGGCATACAAAGATACAAAGCCTCTTTCTCTGTCACAGGTGCTGGCACATGTAGTTAACTGCCACCATTTCCCTGGCACGTGCAAAAACACATATACACACTCACATACAGAAATAGAAACACACACAGATACAAACGCACACACACACACAGACACACAGATTCAAACGCAGACACACAGAAATAGAAAGAGCCACACATACACATCCTTATCTCCAGGCTATCAGTCTCTCACGCACACACACACACACACACAGAGACACACAGACAAACACACACAATATAATACATTCTCAGGAGAAAGAAGAAGTATAATTCTTAGAGCTTCTCATGTGAAGGTTCTTATTCATAACACCACGCCCACCTCTCCATCTGGGTACGGTCCCCCAGAGGGGCATGGATCCAGTCTCATCTCCCGCAAAACCTCGTCCAATCACAGCGCGCGCTGGGACCGGGTAACCCCTGAAACGCCGACCTTCCCAGGCAGTTACACGGCATTTCAAATGATTTCAATCAAAGTCCCTCCCTTTTGTGTGTGTTTGTGTTATAGTGGATACCATAATCGAGGAGCTAGCTTTAGCTAACGCGCTAGCTCTCGCCTCATCGCTAACCGTAAATGTTTGGGTCCCTTTTATCGCTCGCTCTACATTCAACCTCTGGGCCGACGCTACGTTAAGACACACCCATTCATCCTCCATAGTCGTGGTTCTGAGAGGGTCTGCTTTGTGCTCAAATGAGAACCTAAATGAAGGAGATATGTGACCTTTTCTGCTGATATGAATTGGGGAGAGTGGTATAAACACGCACTGCATTGTACATGTGTGGGGTATGAACACACACAGCACTGGACCAGTGTTAGTATAAACACACACGCACACACACACACACACTCACACTGGACCAGTGTTAGCATAGACACACACACGCACACACACACACACACTCACTGCACTGGAGCAGTGTTAGTATAAACGCACATACACACACTGGACCAGTGTTAGTACAAAGACACACGCCACTGGACCGACTGTAGTAAGAGAACGGCTGTTGGCCTTTTCAACGTTTGTAAAACATAATACTTCTTTCGCCGTCCGAAATGAGTTGCAGTGTAAAGAGTCATCAGTCACTGCTGTGAAGGGGGAGGCTTTGATTAGAGCCCGACCGATACTGGAGTTGAGTAGCCGGTACCGATACCGATACCGATACCAATACCGATACCGATACCAATACCGATACCGATATTGGCTGCTCACCCTCCAGCAGTGCTTCGGACCACAGCGACATGCATTAGGATCACTTGTGGGGTTGTAGATGTGAGGGTTTGGAATGTCGACGGGTTAGATACTCCTGGGTCTTCCTGGGCAAAGCGCTTCTCTGATCTGAAGTTCCCTTCTTTCAACCAACAATGTCAGCAGATGATGGTTTGGGTAAGCCTACATCTATTTGTGTTATTTTTAATCATTTTAACTATGTAGTAGGACACGGAGGGACTAGGAACGCTGAATGAATCACGGTTTAGGTTTTGGGTCTTTGATACAAAATGGAGGCTGGGACAAAATGGTGGGTGCTTACTAACTGAAGAGAGCATGGTGATCTTCTGTCACGCTATAACTGTAAATTATTACCGTTTCTTTTTGTATTTGTTTTTCTTCAAATAATCGATTAATCATTTAGTCTGTAAATGTGCTATTATTAATGGCAAATTATAATGAAATTGGTGGTTTGGTTTCTCTATTTTATCCTACTTGATGATTAACTTGATAAAACCATTGTTACCACCATAACTGATTATCAAAAAGGTAGAATTGATGAGGGTTGACTTATTGGTGTGATGATGATTGCGCATGTGTCTATCTCTCTCTTTCTCCTCAATGCTCGACAAAGCTACACTTCTAAACAACAACAAACAAAAATAATAATCTAAAGGAAAACAAATGTAACTTAGATTGTTTCTCTCTCTACAGTTTACAATATAAAATTCAAGTGCAATTAAAGTTCCAAATATTAGTTACATCACTTAAATCTGCTTCTTCCCTCCTCCTCTCTCTCAGCCTCTCTCTTTCAGTAACAGTCTGTTACCGGCAGGTAGTTAATCTTGTACTCCTATATAGCTTCATTTCAAAATCGACAAGCCACACTTCTGAATCTTCTGCTGTTTCATCTCATGGTGAATGGACGTCAAAGACCTCGATATGTCCTTGAAAAAAAAGATTTTCCACATTAAAAATAAGTTTTAAGTGCACCCATTGATTTTTTTCTTTAGTGAAAGTGGGGAAGGGAGGGGTCTTAATCAGGCTACATCCACGTAGATGTGAGGGCGCACATACATATGTCTACACACACACACACGCACACACGCACACGCACACGCACAGATCTCCTCTCTTAACTCTGCAGAAACATCCACGTCTCCGGCCAGCAATAACACATATAAATATTACACCACAACCAGCATTAAAACACAAACTAACGCAAACAACGCAAAGACACAAGGAGGAAATAAAAACAGAACAAAGTAGTGTTAAGGTGGGAGGTGTTTGGGTGGGGGGGGTCTGATGGGCGGGGCTCAGGTAGGGGGGGGGGGTTCTTCTTAGTGTCTGGGTGGTGTGGAGGGCGGGGTGTGTTTGGGTGTGGATGGATGGGGTAGTGTGTGTGTGTGTGTTTGGGGGGGGGGGGGATATGCTGACTAGCGATAAACCTTTCCCTAGACTCCAGTCTGGTTATTTGCTAAGCAACCTCGGTGGTCGACCTTTGACCTCAAAGTGCAGGTCAACGAAAGGTCAACTGTTTTCTAAGTCCAACAACCCAACCAGAACCCTGCTGCTGATCATACCACTGTTCTAGCATCAGACGGGGGTCAATAAGAAGCAAGTTGTGTGGCTGAATGAATCCTAAACTCTGTGAGAGAGACCGCTCAATGACGCTAGGCTAGCTAGCTTCACAGGGCGACTGGAACCAATAGGAGCAGATGCTAGTTTTGTAGAAGCACACACTGGCAGTGGAAGGAGAGAATGGCGATGAACTGCTATGAGGTTCATGTCACTGTTTCTACCTGGACCTTTAAGCTAACAGCGTAGTAGCAGCCCAATGCAGACGGGAGGTCGGCTGATACTCGACCTTTAAAGAACACATGACGTAGCGTCAGCCCTTCTGTCCTGGGGGGGGGGGTGGGAGGGAGGGGAGAAGGTGGGAGAACTGGTCAGGTCTGAGGGGGGAGGATGATGGTATTACTGAGGACTCAGAAGAAACACAAGACACCCTGGGGTGACACTCTTTAACCAATCGCTGTTACACAACGCAGCTTTGAATCTTTACACTGGAGACGCGGAGAGAGGGAACCGGGCCGGAGGAGACGAAGTCACATGACGACCGCATCTGGGTGGAGGAACCAACACTGGTGGTGGTGGTGGTGAGGGGGACAGGGTCTTCAAGGGGGAGGTGGTGGAGGTGGAGGTGGAGGAGGAGGTGGGAGGGGCTTCCCGAGGCCCCGCCCCCCCTGGCTCTATTTGTATGGCCGGAGGAACCTGGTGACTTTGGAGCGCAGCAGCTTGATGAAGGAGCGCGGGAACATCTCCTTGGACTCCTGCGCCGTGTAGCGGAAGTAGTTCTGAGGGTGGGCCAGCACGTCGAACAGCGCCTTGATCAGCTTCTTGTCCTGCAGGGACGCACACACGCACACACACACAGACACACACAGACACACGCAGACACACACACACACACAGACACACACACACACACAGACACACACACACACAGACAAAAAAACTATTTTGAGACTTTCACTTGACAAATAAATATAAAACATAAAATAACATATATATTTATTAAATGTATATATATATATGTGCATAAAATATATCTTCATTTTGTTCCCTGTTGTGTGGTGGACAATTAATTTCCCCCTGGGGTATCAATATAGTGTATTTAATCTAAATAGTATAAATACATACAGTACTATCTAATTATATGCAGTATAATATAATGTAAATATGCAGTACAATATAATGTAAATATGCTGTATAATATAATGTAATTATTTAATATATAATATAAATATAATATAAATATACATTGTATAAAGTTATATAAATATAATAAGTATAGTATAATATCATGTAAAAATAATAGGATAATATAAAGTTGTTTAAAGATAAAGTATAAAGTGTGCACCTTGAGGATCTCTTGGTGGTTTTCGGAGGCGTAGAGTCGACCATCTCTTACGATGTCCTCTATCAGCTGCTGGTAGTCCTCTGAAGAGACACACACTCATCGTTTAGACACACACAGACACACACACATGCACGCGCGCATTGCACGCCCGCACTACACACAGACAAATAGACACACAAACGCACACACACACACACACACACACACACACACACACACACACACACACACACACACACACACACACACACACACACACACACACACACAGTACACTAAGCCAGTAGTTTTTGAAGAAACACACACTCATCGTTGAGACCGCTTTCTATACACACGGACACACATACGCGCACGCACACTCACAGTTCACAGAGCCAGTAGTCCTCTGAAGAAACACAAACTCATCGTTTAGACCGTTTTCTATCCACACACGGACACACAAACACATGCACGCACACTCACCCACCCACACTCAGAGTACACAAAGCCAGGAGCCGACTACCCTGTTATTCATGCTAAGTTAGATAATTGTTTTGCAGTGTTTTGTGCCCAACCAAATATGCGGCACAATATTTTGGTCAAGGACGACAGTTTGGTATTTTAATGGCACAAACAGCGCAAACACAAATATGATTCTTTGCACATCCTAGGAACAAAACCTTTCAGATGTTTGTGTAGTAAGGAGTATTTTATAAAAATACATGATACAAAAAAAAAGAATGCAGAAACATTTAATAAAGAAACTAGCTATTAAGATTTTAAAACTACTAGTTTACTATTATAATTTCTAAGATTGTTTGTAAGTTTGTAATCGTTAAAAAAAAAATTAAATCATTGTTCGTAAATTTGTAATCATTTTGTAATCATTGTTTGTAAGTTTATAATAATTTCTATAATAATTTCTTAGTAATCATTGTACTAATACAAGGTCCTCCTACCATCGTACGTGACATAGGGGACCTGGAACCCTTTGCCGCTGTTCCCCTCGTTAGACTTGAACTGGATCCAGAGCTTCCTTGAGCGCGAGGTGAAGGCGATGGGCCGCTCGTACGTCTGGCACGTCTCGTAGGTGGTGATGGACGTGGGCAGCGCTGGACAGACAGGGAGACACACGCTAGCCTGGTACCAACACAGAGCTAACGCTAGCTCTGGACGAACGCTAGCTTGATACCAACAGCAGAGCTAACGCAAGCTGTGTACAAACGCTAGCTTGATACCAACAGAAGAGCTAACGCTAGCTCTGGAGTTAGCTTGATACCAACAGAAGAGCTAATGCTAGCTCTGGAGTTAGCTTGATACCAACAGCAGAACTAGCGCTATCTATCAGAGTCAGGGCAAAATTGTCTTCAAGGTGAATTAGACGATCCGTCAAAGAAGCTGCATGACGATTTGTGTAATATGATATTTATACGCTATTTATATATTTCATCATTTCGTCATTTTGGATTGCAGCAATTTAAAGTGATTTACTTTATAATTGTTTAACACAAATACCTTGAATTAGATTAAGAGTAATTATCAGGCAAAAACATATTTGTGTGGGACTGCTGCTTGCAACCCGGTCTGTAATGTTGACTTTTGGACTCAAACACCTCTCACAGCAAAGTCTACACGTTCTCTTAACGCTCTTCCTCATCACCTGATGAAGAACCACCCGCTCTCTATCCACTCTCTTACCGCTCTTCCTCATCACCAGCACGTCGCCACACTCGTCCTCGATGGGCAGGAAGATCTCTGGCACCACGATGAGGATGCGTCTCTTGTGCGGGGGGTTGATGGTCCAGATGCAGTCCACGTTGGACGGGTAGTCCCCCGGGTAGTTGGGGGACTCGATGTAGCCCATGAAGTCTCCCAGCTCCCCTCCGCACAGCTGGTCTGAGCACCGCCAGTAAGAAACCAGTGAGAAACCAGTTAGCCACCAGTTGACCGGTGTGGTGTGAGTTGACGTGAAATGTGTGTTGGTGCACAACTACGTCAAGTACGACTTCAGGACCTGAAGTAGTCCTTGACGTAGTACCTGAAGTTCAGGTACTACTTCAGGTACTATGTCAGGTACTACGTCAAGTACTGCGTCAGGTACTGTGTCAGGTACTACGTCAAGTACTACGTCAGGTATTACGTCAGGTACTAAGTCAGGTACTACATCAAGTACTACGCCAAGTACAACGTCAAGTACTAGGTAACACACGCATGAGCCAATGAACATCACTTGACCATGCTAAAAGGTACTATACTATACTTTTTATTTTAATGTAAGGTGGAAGAGTGCAATGATGTAGAGATTTAAGGACAGGCAGCAGTGTGACAGTCTAAAAGGTAAGTGGGGCATTTTTGGGCAACATGTTGGCCATTTAGACCGAGCTGTTTTAAAAGTGTTGCCACCCCTCTTTTCTTTTGTGGTGAGACACTGACCCCTGGTGTCTGACTGCCATTACTGCAGGTTTAGCTTCCCCCTAGACAGGAGCTAAAATACAACCGAAAATGACACCTGGACCGACTCATGGTCCAGGGCATTCACGGTCCAGGGCAACAGCTCCGAAGGCAGAGCAGGTCTCCTCACGATAGGAGGGTTGTTGGTTCAATTCTTGACTTAATCAAACAAGAGTCCTTAACCCCGAACTGTTTCTGATGAGCTTGAATTGTATTTACACTGCTGTGAACGTGAGAAAAACCAGGTATTCTATTGTATCATATTCAGTGCATCGACGGGTCCGCCCCCACACTTACTCTTGCATTGGGAGACGTTGGTGGCTCCGTCAAAGTCTGTGGTGGTGTTCCCCGGGCAGGTGATGCAGTAGTTCTGCCCGAACTCGGACTGGTACGCCCCGGCCGGACAGCGGACGCAGCGGTGAGAGGTGGAGTTGTAGTGGTGACCCGGAGCGCAGTGCACTGGGGGAGGGGAGCAGGAGTCAGGGAGGGGTGATGGGGATGATCATGAGGATGATGGGTGTTGTGCTGATGATGGTGATAGTGATAGTGATGGGGATTAAAGTGGTGCTGATGATAGTGATGCTGATGATAGTGATGGAGATGATAGTGGTGCTGATGATAGTGGTGTTGATGATAGTGGTGTTGATGATAGTGATGATAGTGATGGGGATTAAAGTGGTGCTGATGATAGTGGTGCTGATGATAGTGGTGTTGATGATAGTGATGAAAGCGATGGTGATGATAGTGATGGTGATGATATTGATGGTGATGATAGTGGTGCTGATGATAGTGGTGTTGATGATAGTGGTGTTGATGATAGTGGTGTTGATGATAGTGATTGTGATGATAGTGATGGTGATGATAGTGGTGCTTATGATGGGGATGATAGTGATGGGGATTATAGTGACAGGGATAGTGATAGTGATGATAGTGATAGTGATGATGGTGACAGTGCTTCTCATAGTGATGGTGACAGTGATGATGATGATGCTGATGCTAGTGATGGTGACGATGGTGATAATAGTGATAATAGTGATGATGATGATGATGATGATGATGATGATGATGATGATGACGATGCTAGTGCTGATGATAGCGATGGTGACAGTGATGCTGATGCTGATGCTGGCGCTGATGATAGTGATGATGACGACGCTGGTGATGGCAGGGAGCATTCTCACCTTTGGCCTCGCAGTCTCTGAAGGACAGGGAGCCCTCGTGCTTGGTCATGAGCCCCCCCCCGCAGGGGAAGCAGAGGACGCGCCCCGCCTCGGGCTGGTAGGACCCCAGGGCGCAGGGCTGGCACGGCCGGAACCCGTCCGACGAGGACTGACCCGCCGGACACTGACCTGGGGAACGGGTTAGGGCGGGACGGAGACCATCAGATTACACTAGATTACAGATTACACTAGGATACATCAGATTACATCAGATTATATGAGATTAGGTCGGGTTGGATGGCATCAGACTACATTTGATTATATAATATCATCTGACGTCAGGTTGGGTTAGAGACCATCAGATCAGAGTACACTAGATTACATTATATATTACGAGTTAAAGTTAGGCCAACCTCCACACGGACACGTTCAGACTAGATTAGATTAGTCTAGACTAGATCAGATTATATTAAACCAGACTGGACTACATCAGTCTACAGCAGTAACTCAGGGGCCTCCACACAGACACGTTCAGACTAGACTAGATTAAACTAGACTAGATTAGGCTAGACTACAGGGGTAACTGGGGGGGCCGTAATTTGTGGACCCACCCCCACACTGGGACACACTCAGACTAGACTAGTTTAAACTAGACTAGAGTAGGCTAGACTAGATTAGATCAGATTAGATAAGAGTCTAACTGGGGCTGTACCTCCGCACTGGGACACGTTCAGACTAGACTAGATTAAACTAGACTAGATTAGGCTAGACTAGATTAGATCAGATTAGATAAGAGTCTAGCTGGGGGCCGTACCTCCGCACTGGGACACGTTCCGGGCCCCGGTGACCCCCGGACCCTCGGTGCTGGGGCAGGGCTCACAGGACAGCTGGCCCAGGGTGTCCTGGTAGGACCCCGCCGGGCACAGCACA
>NW_026613583.1:0-25910 GCF_026213295.1 Gadus chalcogrammus
ATTGTGATATCTAACTCAACTCTACTCTCCTAATGCTGCTGATTCACTGTGCCTCATTGGCTGTATCCTAAGCCAATCAGAGTGCTTTGTACAGTCCATTATCACTATCTGCCGAAGTCATCTATTTACTTGACTTAGGCCATTTTTTACGCTAAATACAAGATGAACCTTAAAATATGACTTAACGATATTCAAAACCGTTCCTAGGACCGTATTCATGCTGAACACTACCCTTGTAAACACTAACTAAGGCCAGTCTTATTATTCCCCTTCTCTGCCACCATGCTTGAACACCAGCCCGACTAACACTGACAGTCGGGTCCACCATGAGCTGAACCTCAGCCTGGCTGTCGCCCCTGCTGATCCAGTAATGACTGTCTGACGTCCAGCCGGGAAGCAGCACTTTAGGAGAGGGTGAATTGACCTGGAGTGGCTGCAGCCAATCGTCTCCTCTCCCAGGTAGTCGTGGTAACAGGGAGAGGCTTTCAGCGCACATCAAAGGATTGAAGTGTGTGTGCGTGCTTGCGTGGGCGTGGGTGTAATTTGTTTGTGTGTGTGTGTGCATTTGTTTGCGTGTGTGCAATTTGTGTATGCGGCTTGCGTGTGTGTTTGTTTGGGTGCGCGTGCGTGCGTGGGTGTGTGGGTACGTGTGTGCATGTGCGCGCATGTGTGTGTTGTGCACGCATGTGGTTGCATGCGTGCCTGTTTGTGTGTGTGTGTGCGTGTGTGTGAACGTGTGTGCGTGACCGTGCCTGTGTGTGTGTGTTAGTTGCTCAGGGTCAGAGCTGGGCGGTTCACAATACAGCGAGGTCGTCGCACTCGTTAATTTTGGATGAGGTCGTTGGCCCCGTTGAGATGCATAAACGATGAAGACCAACCCCAGGTGGCTGAAACATCCCCCCCCCCCCCCCCGCCCTGCACCCCCCACTGAGCAAGTCATTACTGACCTGGGTCGACCTATGGGGTCACTGCTCTGGCTGAGCCTGGCCAATTAAAACGGCTGATTTGCGACCCAGCCCAGAGGCACGTCCAGCTGAAGCCAGGGCGACTGGTTATTAACTCGTGTGGAACGGCTTCAGTCCATCTAATGCAGACATGAATGGTGAGTGGTGGTACATGGTAGAGGTGCTACTGTCATGGGTCATACAGAGGGGAGCACTATGGAGGGAGACGGCAGGCTACAGTGGGAGGGGAGAGTGGGCAACTCCTGTCCGAAAGCTACTGCGTTCAATCCCCAATGTCTGCAATCTATAACTGTCAGCGTCCCGGAGCATGGATGAAAGAGAGAGAGAGAGGGACGGAGAGAAAGAGAGAGAGAGAGGGACGGAGAGAGAGAGGGACGGAGAGAGAGAGAGAGAGAGGAGGAGAGAGAGAGAGGAGAGAGAGAGAGAGAGAGAGAGAGAGAGAGAGAGAGAGGGACGGAGAGAGAGAGAGAGAGAGAGAGAGGAGAGAGAGAGAGAGAGAGAGAGAGAGAGAGAGAGAGAGAGAGAGAGAGAGAGAGAGAGAGACTGGGAGCTACAGAATTGAATTACAGGGTGGAAATAAGATACTGCAACACTAAAATATTTACATCAGCTAATTACACTCATGTACTGTGAGGGAACAGCAAAGAAACGAGCCGAAGCACAACTCTTTAACCCTTTAACATTATAACAAGATCCAGCCCATTAGTGTAGTGGCGATGGTGTTTGACTCCCAGCCACTAAGTTCTTGGTTCAAAGCCCCTATGGCCACATGGAACCTATAGGCATCACGCGCAACAAGCCCTAACTCACACCTACTCCTCGAAAAATAAATCCATTGAAGTCTCTTTGGATTCAAGTCACTGCTAGATGACCAAACCAAAGAGCATTCAGGCTGAAGATTACCTTTCATACCCCCCAGGAGAAAGGTCCCGGACCCTGAGAGCCACTCACAGCATGGAGGAGAAGGAGAGCATCGACTATCATACTACACACAGAAGCACGGAGCCCCCCATGAAACGGTGCCCAAGTGGTTTAACCCGAGCACTGTATCGGGGGGGGGGGGGCTACGGCGAGCTACGACCCCAGAACAGGGGGGCTAAGTGGAAGCAGCTGCCCCCCCCCCCCCTCCCCTGGTAGTCCAGGAGCCAGGAAGGCATGAGAGGACGGCATGAGAGAACACACCTTCACGCTTTCACATGAATTACAAGGACCAGTGGGGCTCCTCTGATCATCGGCCATAAAGAAGTCCATGAAATAACCTGCGCACTCCCCTTTCTACATCTTGTTGGACACTATTTTGTTAGGGCTAGCGTACATTAGAGCAATGCTGTGTTCCAATATCCATACTTCCATGAGTACACTTAAACGTAGTACACTATCCGTACTCACTAAGTGCGCTAATTTTCAGATGTTCCAAATCGAATTATATCCGATCACGACTGCCGCCGCGGCTCCTCCCCCGCAATAAACATCCCGCCTTGAACGGTGAACTCTTTACGCCTAGCAGCTATAAAAATCGACAGAAACTATAAAAACTACAAAATGACTATTAATGCAGTGTGGGAAATGCGCCGACTTTTGCCCAGCCTGGCTCCGCCCTCTTCCGCTACGTAGCTAAGATGGCTGCCGTTGAGTACGAAAAGTGTACATCGATCCACACTTAGTGATTTGACCGTTTTGAGTACACCATCCGGGTCCTTTGAGTACACTTATTTTCGCCCGATCTGAATTGGAACGCCCTACGTACTCAAACTAAGGCTAGTAAGTACGGATAGTATGGAAATTGGAACACAGCCCTAGTGTGCACTAGTGTTCACTACCTTGATAGAGCAATAGACCTGGTGTACACTAGGTTGTTAGAGCCCTAGGTTGTTACATAACTAGGTTGTTAGAGCACTAGACCTAGTTTACAATAGGTTGTGAGAGCACTAGACTTAAAGTACAATAGGTTGTATAAGTACCAAGCATGTACACTAGCTTGTAATGCACACTAGGTTGTTACATAACTAGGTTTTTAGGGCACTAGTTTGTAAAACCATCTGGTATTGTGCAATAAAATAATTCAGCCAATCAGAGGGGGAACGGACTCCACACATAAGTCACCTACTCACCGAAACCTCCACTTCTCCTTGTCCTCCCAGCTCTCTCTCCTCCTTCCCCGGTCTCTCCCTCTCTAGTTCGTTCCTGCCGGTTCCCCTAGGTACATCCCGGCCCGGAGTGTCTGGGAACGCCGGGAGCAGCAGAATGCTCCTTTATCCCAACGCTACTAACAGGCTACGCTAACGTTAACGTCGGGACCACAAGGAGAGAGCGAGAGAGACAGAGAGAGAGAGGGAGAGAGAGGGAGAGAGAGAGAGGGAGAGAGTGACAGACAGAGAGAGAGAGAGCGGGAGGACGAGAGCGAGAGCGAGAGACAGAGACAGAGACAGAGAGCGAGAGAGAGAGAGAGAGAGCGAGAGCGAGAGAGAGAGCTAGAGAGAGAGAGAGGGAGAGAGCCTTGCGCTGCAGCCATACCCTAACAGTTGACTGTGGTTCAGCCCCTCCTCGAACAGTCAGACACACACACACACGCACACACACGCTACACAGACACACTCACACACACACACACAGAGTGCCCCGCCGTCTCCACTCAGCCCAGCCAGTGCGCGCCGGCATGCTGTCTCTAAACCTTCAGGAGGCAGAACTGTTCCCGGATCAGGAGCGCTGGACGGCCACGATGGACAGGAGCACTTCCTGTTAAAGCCCTGTCCTGACAGCACAACATCTGAGAGATGCAGACGGACACAGAGACAGCCTGACGGTCAGCCAGACGCGGAGACAACCTGCACCTCCCAGCGGGGGGCTCCGGTCTGAGGGGCTGAACTAATGACTCCCGCCCCCCCGCAGCCAGGCAGGGAAACAGGACACTCTGCTGAGCTCTCTGTCTTCCTGGCTGTCTCGCTGTGAGGCTGTTTTTCACCGTCAGGCTGTTTACGCGGCCGGGCTTTTCCTCGGGTCAGTTTTGTGTGTGCAGCCTGCGTGCGTCAAGCTGTTCCGAGATCCAAGGCACGGCAACACGCGGCTGAAACCTCATCGATATAAAACAGCTTCTGTCCTCGGTGGTTTGGGCTGAGGCGTTCATGCGAGCAGGTGACACACACACACACACACACACACACACACACACACACACACACACACACACACACACACACACACACACAAGCAAGCACCCGCAAAAACATGCACACACGTCCACCCAAGCACATATGTGCGCGTACACACATGAAGACGCATGCACAAAAACATGGACACACACTTTGTCGACGCAACCGCACACACACAAAAACCAGACAAACCCACGTACACAAGCACACACACACACAGACACACACACACACACACACACACAGGCGGGCGGGCGGGTCTGGCATGGGGCCAGGGATGAGCTAAGTGTGTGAGCAGAGAGGACCGGCGTGGAGATCAGAGGCAGTGGAGAGGTGCCTCAGAGACCTGCATGACTCCTGCCTTCAGGAATGTCCCCCAACACACAGGTCAACCGGCTGTCACTAGGAGGGCTGACTTATGGGAATATCTCTGTCTCACACGCACACACACACGCACGCGCACACACACACACCCCAACACACACACACACACACACACAACACACACACACACGCATGCTCTCAGTGTCTATCTCAGTGGCTCTCTCCCACCAACCCTATGTCTCGATCTTACTATAACTCAGCCTCTCTGTCTCTCTCTCGCTATAAGTCAGTTTCTCTCAGTGTCTCTCTCTTTCTTTCCTCTCTCTCAGTGGCCATCTTACTGTAGCTTTGTGTCTTCCTCGCTCTCTCCCTCTCTCTCTCAGTATCGCTCTCTTCCTCTGTATCTCATGCTTTCTCTCTCTGTCACACGACATCTCTCTCTCTCTCTCTCTCTCTCTTGCTCTCTCTCTTTTTTTCTCTCTGTCTCTCTATTGCACATTTTCTCTCGCATTTTCTCTCATACTGAAGGCAGTTAATATTCAGAATAGCCTGAAAATAAACATTCACTTTAACCTCAACTCAAAGTGACGTAAGAGGTGCAGGTACCTCACAACAAGGGGAAACACAGGCTGGATTCTGCCCCAGCCGGGTCACAAAGTTTTGCTTCCATTAACGATCGGCAAGGAGAAAACCGATAGTGAGTCAACTTTATAGAAACCTTCAAAGGGAACCCTCCAGTTACATAACACATTAAGATGAAGACACACTGCTTCGACAGAGAGAAACATACAATGTTCCTTACAGCAGCGTAACTTTTCCGTAACATTTTACTGAGCAGACAAAAGGAAGTCCAAACCTCAGAGACCACGGGAAACAAACGGAGATGGAAAGTACCAGCGGGGCCCGTGAACACAAGACTCCCAGCGTGCAGCAGACAGGGATCTGAAAATATTATTCCGTCTTGTTTTTATTAAAACATGTCTTGAACTGCTCGGCAAAGGGAGACCAAGCCTCTCCATTAAAACGTCAAACGCTGAGCCAGAGTCGAGTTGGCCGGCGTCGAGGCTTCGGAAATGACAGACCTGCGGAGGTTTGGGAGTGCTGAGCGGTCAGCGCTGAGTAAGACTGGGCTGGCCACTAATTTGAGTCTTTCCGTCGTGAAATGACTGTGCTGATCCCATTCATGGTTTTGGCCGCGGGCCTCATCGCTCAAATCCTGAGCGATGAGGTGAGCAAGCTGTACCCCGTTTTAGCAAAACAAACCAAGCAACAGGACTCATGTTTAATCATTAACTATTATAAAGTAATCATTACTATGCACATATTTGTGTTGTCACTCCCGCACGGCGACTCAAAGTGAGGTCTGAATAATCTTCTTGTGTTGAGTCTTTTGGTGTTTTTTCATTTGGACTCACAAGCGGAACATTTCCATCAAAGGTTGTAACACGCTTTGCCCCTTCCGCGACCGTAGCTGTCACAACACAAAGTGATTACATTACTGAATCCACTGCATCTTGTTAGTTAACGCACTCGTGCCCTGCTGTGCTAGAAGAGGTGCAGGTACCTCACAACAAGGGGAAACACAGGCTGGATTCTGCCCCAGCCGGGTCACACCTCCACCCATCGACAACCCAACCCCCCAGGCTGCTAAAGCCTTGTCACCCCGCCCCTACCTTATGGTCCTCACAGAGATGCAGTACTTCCACATTAGATTCCACATGGTCCTGACATGGTCAGGATAGACTCCCGGGAACCTGGGTCTTCGAAAGTTCACCGGACCCGCGGAGAGCTCAGAGTGGTCCTTGAAGACCTTGAGGTACTCTGAGATGAACCAGAGATCCAGCGTTCTGATCCTACTCCTTCTGCAGCCTCCGCCCCTCTCCCCCCCTCACTCGACCGCACCGCGTCTCACTCCTCTCCTCGGTTTCTGTACTCAGAGTTTGCGAGGAACATGACTAATCCGTCCCTGTACGAGGTTTGAGGGTTTGAAGCAGAAGCCCTTTGACTGGTCAGAAGCCCTTTACGACTTGGGAAGTTTCCATCTTCCTTCCCCCTGCAACGGCTGGTTCTCCAAGTGTAGGTTCTGCAAGGGTTTCTTCAAGTTCCTAAGTCTCCTAGTTTTCTTGGTGTTTTGTACTCCCAACTCCCCGGTCCTCTTCCTCATTGGTCATCAAAGTCCTCAAACAGAGCCGCTGCCACCCTTCCCTCCACCAGCACCGCAGAACAGCTCTACGGAGGAGGGGAATCCCGGAGCAGAGAGTGGAGACTGGAGCTACGCTGGCTTGACTCATCCAGCATTACCAAGTAAGGCCAGCTGCCAGGCCGACTGGCCGACTGGCCGCCGGCGAGCCCAGATCTCTCCTCGCGTTCGCTGCCGTAACTCTAGCACACGTCCACATTCCAACAGCTCAACGCAAGACCCCCCCGCCTCGACCCCCGCCAGCACCACCACCACCATCCCTTCCCCCTTGTACTCCCTGACGTCACACCGTCACCCCCCCGCAGCCGCGTCCCACACCCCGGCCACACCACGGCTCAGAAAGAGAAAGCGTCAGGTCTCGTATCCTTCCTGAGCTCTGGACTGAGGGAATCTCCCGTATGTAAAAAGTAAATACTAGACCAGTGCTCTTTCCAAGAGTTGTCCCTCTCTCTCTCTCCCTCTCCCTCTCCCTCTCTCTCTCTCTCTCTCTCTCCCCCCCCACCATCCGCCGCCCCCACTGACATACTGAGAGGCCTGCTCCAAACCACGCCATGTAATCACAGGGTATAGACAGGAGCTGTGCCATGGGAAGCTGAGCAGCTAAACACGGGCCCGTGCCAGAACGTCCCCATATGTCGTGTGGCGGAGCAGAGCCGACGCCAGGAAGGGGCGGGAACGCCGACACGATGGGAATGAAAGGTCATTATTCAGCGAGGGAATAATTGGGACGATCCGAGGCATAAAACATGCGATAATATTTATTTAATCGCTGTGAGTTTTCCTTTTTTTTTCTGGTGGGAAAAGGATTTTGTGAGAAGGATTGGTTTTGCAGGAAGGCCGGATGTGTGTCGCTCACTCTACTCTAGTAGGATGTATACATTATTCATCACGTTGACAATGTTGATCTGTTGTATTTGATATGAAGAGTGATATTGCTGTTGCACAACGGTAAATATAGTCGCCTGCAGCTTGAGTGAATGTGTGTCACACAATACAAACCACAAAGGATTTTACTTTGTGGTTTGTATTGTGTGACACACACATGCTAGTATATGCTATATTTTTTAGGGTTGCAAATCATGCTGGTACACGCTAGTCGATGCAAGCCGATGCTAATATATGTTAGTAGAATCGAGAAGATGCTAGTAGATGCTAGTTTATGGCAGCAAATTATGCAGGTACATGCTAGCCGTTGCTAGCCGATGATGGTGTAAGCTAGTTGATAGCTAGTTGATCGGCTAGCGCAACTGCTAACATTTGTTAGCAGCTGCTAAAGCCAGAGGCGCCCTGCCCGCCACCCGCCGCCAGGAAGGAGTCCTGTTGAAGCCCGGCGAGGACGGACGGACCGCAGCCCACGTCAGTACCACCGCATCGGGGCCCCGCCGCCTGGATCAAGACTTCCTCTTCCACCCGTTATTATGGCTTCATACACCCGACAGCCACACCACCAACCCCCCCTGGACCAGAGAGAGGGGGGGGGGGGGGGGGCTTAGCAACTGCCCCTGCTCAGCAGAACGGCACGGAGCCCCCATGCAGGGCTTGGCTCCGGAGCCCCCGGCCTCCCCAAGCCTGGAGGAGTTCAGGTCTTCCCACTGTGCTGCCGGAGTGAACTGCAGGCCAACGCGGACCGCAGGCAGACCGAGAGCCACCGCCACCGCAAGGGACTCACCGCGGAGCCAAATGTGGGTTCATCACTCCTTGAACTGGTCCTTAATTAGAGGTTTACTGTATGGTTCCAGTGCGAGTGTGGTGGAAGTTAAGGCAATTAGTTTGGTCTGTTTGGAAGAGGGTTAACGTTATTAGGTTTTTATAAATTGAGAGTGCTTTGTTACTATGCTTTGTTTGCTCCAAGATGATTGTGTGATCAATTATTAAGTGTTCAAATAGCTCTTTGCTTTGTGGATCCTTTGACTTGCTGTGTAATTCGATGGCACGGATACTATCTGATGTACATTTCGTTGTTATTTTAGAACTTATAAAAATAGACACATATTTGCTCTTCAACCTTGAACAACTGCTCTCTCTCTCTCTCTCTCTCTCTCTCTCTCTCTCTCTCTCTCTCTCTCTCTCTCTCTCTCTCTCTCTCTCTCTCTCTCTCTCTCTCTCTCTCTCTCTCTCTCTCTCTCTCTCTCTGAGTAGCCTTAGAAAATGTATTTCACACTCTTTTACCCCCTAGTTTGTGCAAGCCACTTCAGTAAAACCCTAAAAGGTGGTGTCCATATAGCGATGATGTATCCCTGAGTGATGGATGGAGAAGTAATCTGCTGTATCGCATCTCACCACGCCGAACCGTCACCGAACCAAATTACACACAGGGCCAGCAGAACCAAAGATCCTGCACCACGCTCGTAAACGCAGAGGGATTGGAAACGGCGAGATTGGAAACGGCCAGAGATTTGAAACGGTGAGATTGGAAACGCCACGCAACTGGGACGGGACCCTTTGATGCCTCTGTTTCATGGGAAACATGACAGCAGCTGATATCCCAGCAAATTGCTACGGGCGCAAACCACTGCTCTGCTCAATGGCAAACCCTGTTGACAATTCAGTAGCAACCGCAGGTTTGATTCCTACCTGTGGTCGTATATACTACATGGCATCCCCTGTCTTTGTCGACCCACTTTACTGTCTCTCTCTTCTCTCTCCCCAGCTCACAAAGGCCCAACAACCCCTCTTCAAACCAATTGATATGAATCCTCAAAGATTATTCCCTTTTGTGTCGTCGGAATTAAGGCCTCGAAGGATCCCCCGCGGAGACCACCACAGCAGGACCCCGTCAGTCAAACTTTATTCACACACCGCTTTCTGCGCGACACAGCAACACAGAGGGCTTCACAACAGACAAACAACAACAAAAGGAAACCAATCTGAATCACAGAGATAGCTAAAAGAACATGACAGCGCTTGATTAGAAGGAGAAGCTCAACTGAAAAAAAGGAATGATTTGGTTCACCGATAGCGAGTGTGGCGCTACCGCGGGCGTACCGAACGCTCACAGGGGGGGGGGGGGGGGGTGTCTGTACGGACCGGCCCTGGCCCAGAAACCAGCGTAATTTACACCGTGTGAAACCAACCACAGGGCTTTGGTGACACCTCACCTCCAGGGAATGAGCAAATGACACCGCGGCTGCTTGTAACGGCAGAATGGTTTCACGGACGAGAGAGGACCATGTTCCCCATGTCTCTGGACTTCTGGACTGTCTGTCCGTCCGTCCGTCCGTCCGTCCGTCCGTCTGTCTGTCAGGATGAGCCCAGCATATCAGACGAGCACTGGGATGAATGATGAGGCATCTGCACTCGGACAGCTGCCAGACTTTGGATGTGTGTGTGTGTTTTGCAGGTATAGCTTTAAGGAAAGAACCGGAAAGACGAGGACTCGTAACTCAAACATGAAGTTATCCCACTTTTTAATTTCTCAGGGGAAGATGTGTAGAACAATGTGCGCAGCCGGTTGGCATTAACTGTGGAAAGTGTACGGACCACAAAGACCAGACTGGTTATATAACTTCGTATTAAACTAAAACGAGGACATGAAGACATTACGACACTGACAGCTACACTAAAGATACACTATGCGCTTCACGACACTGCATTACAGTTAAAAGCAGAGTAGGCCACATAAACCTTTATGTGCTCCTCTTCATTCTTTATGTGGAGGTTATTGTGTCTAAACAGGTCAAATGTCACAGGAGTGTAGGGAGGAGTTTGTTGAGCAATAAGGAGGGTAACGGCGGGGTGGGTAAGTCGGAGGAAGAAGAGGGTTAGGGGAGGTGAGTTGGCGATGCTCACATTCATTATGCAGCTTCCTGCGTCTGGACAGCTTCATGTGGCTCCCGTTGGCCCCCGCTATCGCTTGGGTAGGCGTGCGTCGCGCCACCGATTCGCTTCTGAACCCACCTCACTTCGGTAGCGCAGTGGCGCTACGTGAGCTAGTGCGCTAACCCCCGAGCTAGCTTGCTAACCCCAGAGCTCCGGTGGGAGTCTACAGCGATAGACGTCAGGGTCGTTGCCGCGGCGGAAAAGTTAGTTTGCAGGAGTTGGTGCAGAGGACAAGTTAGAAGAGGAAAGTGGAAAGAGAGAGGGAGAGGGAGAGAGGGGGAGGGAGAGCTGGTGGAGGGAGAGGGAGATAAGGAGGGAGAGAAGAGAGGGGGAGAGAGAAGGTTCGAGGGAGGGGGGGGGGGGGGAAGAGGTTGGCGGAGGTGGGAGAGAGAGAGCCGGTAGAGGGAGTTAAGGAGGGGGAGAGAGAGAGAGAGAGCTGGTGGAGGGAGAGGGAGATAAGGAGGGGGAGAGACAGAAGGGGGGAGAGAGGGCTGGTGGAGGGAGAGGGAGATAAGGAGGGGGAGAGAGGGGGGGGGGAAGAGAGAGGGGGGGAGGGCTGGGAAAAGATGGGAGAGAGAGGGAGATGAGGCGGGTCAAATAAAGGGGGAGAGAGGAGTGGTGGGGGGGAGATGTGTGAGAGAGAGAGAGAGCTGGTGGAGAGGGAGATAAGTGGAGAGAGAGGGGGGGAGAGAGGGGGGGAGAGAGAGGGGTGTGAGGAGATGGGAGAGGGAGCTGATAAAGGGAGAGGGAGCTCAGGAGAGAGAGAGGAAGAGAGAGGGGGCGAGAGAGGGGTGAGGGGAGATGGGAGAGAGAGAGAGAGAGAGCTGGTGGAGGGAGAGGGAGATAAGGAGGGGGAGAGAGTGAGAGGTAGAGAGAGAGGGATGGAACGAGGGGATTCGACAAGGGCGCCTGGTCGGATGGTGATACCTTTGGGCCCAAGAGCTAACGTATACAATTTCCTTTTTTTTTTTACCAGGAAGTAAATAAATGAGCACTAGTCAACATATTTGGAGTAAATAAATATTCACTGTGTAACCCGTCAGCATAATAACTCAACGAGGGGCCGGGATCACACCTCATCACCATACACTCTGCGCCTGGCTCTTTATTTTCATCACAATATTAGACGGAGATGACCTCAGATAACTACTTAGCTAACACGCACACACTCACACACTCAGTGCGCATGAATTATTCAGCGGTCCAATGAGCCACTAGAGATTTGGACAACAGCACCACAACCCAGAACCCGGTGCCCTATGCTTAATGACAAGCACACACACACAGCACACACACACACACACGCACACACACACGCACACACACACGCACACGTATCGCAGTCCAAAGTGCAGGCGTTATCCCACGCCTGTCCTCCCAGAGAGATGGATGTTTCGTCTGGTAGTGGGCTGGGGTGGACTCATGAATGGACATAGTCACACCGTGGTTACCAATGTTCGCGTGTTAACCATTCTGTGAACCAAACCAGAGGACGCTGATGTACCCGTCCCACTCATGAAGCTAATATGATAAGCGTCGAGCATTACCCCCAGGAGATGAAACTAAACTTTGGGCCGCTGTCAGGTGTGCGGGTGACGTCTCGTCACAGAGTCTCTGTCCACAGAGCGGGAGGGCTGACCTTAGACCAGGGCCACTTCAGCTCTGCACACACCAGACAATGCAAACGTCCTCCGCACACTCATAATAAATGTGACAAGGGCACGCACACCCCTCCGCACACAGACACACACACACCGCCCCCCCGCACACACACACACACACACACCCCCACCAAACCCCACACTCTCAGACACAACAGCCTGAGTGCTTTGGTGGATGTTTTCAAGCACTCCTCCACACAATAGAGCGCCATTAAGTGACTTTGACCTCACTGCCGTGTGGCCTTCTAGGACAATAAGAGAAAGTCCTCATGAAAACAGAATAGAGGGGGGGGGGAGCCAATATATCTCACCCCCAAATTGGGACATCTGAACTTCTTTTGTCCCCTGAACCAACCCTATCGAGGCCCGACAAAGCGCCTCTCCTTTTGGGTGTTTACATGGGCATTAAACCCTTTTTTAGTTTTCCTGTTGTTACGGGGTCCAAAAAACACGACACACCGAAAAGAATGCTTCGTTCACCGTCGAGACGGTTTAATTGCCCAGCCTGAGTTATCGTGAGTCGTCGTGGATAAACAACGCCGTGGCGAGAAACACCTTACCTCCTGGAGAAGCTGTGCACAGGCTGCAGACAGAGGAACTGCCAGTAATCCAAGCAGAACAACTTCAACTTCAGCATTCTGTCCGAACAACAATCTCACGAGTTTCGTGAAAAAGAACGCAGTTCCGTCGCAGTCCTTCCACGGCAAAAGTAAAGAACGAGAAAAAAACGGCGATTAATCTCTGATTTTCTTCTTTCCCAGACCGAGGTTAGAGCCACAAAGGGAGACCCAGGTCCTTCTCCCCCGTCCAACCCAATAGTCCACCTCCAAGCCCCCTTGGCGGTCTAACTACGGGCTCCAGAGCCAGCGTCCCGGGGGGGTCCCGGGGGGGTCCCGTGGGCAGCCTCTGGTCAGCACCCTCAGGTGTGTGTGTGTGTGTGTGTGCGTGCGTGTGCGTGTGTGTCCAGGTATCAGCTCCTATCCACCCCTCATCACCCTCCTCACGTTCAGCCGTCCTTTGAACCGCGGCGGTGAATAGAGACGTCAGACAGACCGGCTGACAGGCCACCAGAGGCACGAGGGGAGAGAGGGAGAGAGAGAGAGAGAGAGAGAGAGAGAGAGAGAGAGAGAGAGAGAGACAGAGAGAGAGAGAGAGACAGAGACAGAGAGAGAGACAGAGACAGAGAGAGAGAGAGAGGAGAAAGAGGACAGAGAGAGAGAGAGAGAGAGAGAGAGAGAGAGGAGAAAGAGGACAGAGAGAGAGACAGAGAAAGAGAATGAAAGAGATAAACAAAAAGAAAGAGAAAGCGAAGGAGAGCTAGAAAGAGCGAGAGCTACAAAGACCAGTCCCCCTCCCCCTTGCCTCCTCCACCCAGTAACCCTCCAGTAACGTCCTGCGGTGCCTCGCGGCGGCCTCCTCGTGTCCTCCTCCTCTTCTACTCCTCCTCCTCGTGTCCTCCTCCTCTTCTACTCCTCCTCCTCTTCTCCTCCTCCTCCTCCAATGCTGTCCTCCCGGTGGCTCTGTGTGACCCGGCAGCGGGGACCGGACTGAGCGTGTGCGGGACCCTGGCAGCGAGGACCGGTCTGAGCGTGTGCGGGACCCTGGCAGCGAGGACCGGTCTGAGCGTGTGCAGGACCCTGGCAGCGAGGACTGGTCTGAGCGTGTGCGGGACCCTGGCAGCGGGGACCGGTCTGAGCGTGTGCGGGACCCCTGGCAGCGCGTGTGTTCAGCTGCCGCCTCCTATTGTCTAATTGGCCACAGTGACAAGACCCGACGCTGGAGCCTGACAACAAAGCACTACGAGGACCCCCCTCTCCCCCCTCCTCTCCCCCTCGCTCCCCTCTCTCCCCCCTCTACCCCTCCCCCAGGAGGGCCTTTCAATTAGGCCTCATCTGTGCCACGTGGGCCCCACTCTCTCCTGCATCAGAGGCGTGTGTGATGGTGTGTGTGTGTGTGTGTGTGTGTGTGTGTGTTTGTGTGTGTGTGTGTGTGTGTGTGTGTGTGTGTGTGTGTGTGTGTGTGTGTGTGTGTGTGTGTGTGTGTGTGTGTGTGTGTGTGTGTGTGTGTGTGTGTGTGTGTGTGTTTGTGTGTGTGTGTGTGTGTGTGTGTGAGAGAGTGAGTGTGTGTGGGGGGCGCGGCTGGTGGGGGGGGGGAGCTTACCATTGCCAACACATGGTGCACTAGGAGGGGGTTGGGGGAGAGGGGGGTTGTCGCCCCCCAACCGACAACAATCAGAGACACGCTCACACACACACGCACACACACACAGAACACTCAATCAAAGATACACCCACGCACATTAAGACAGAAAAACGGACATACACAAAACTGACACACGCAGAAACATATACACACATACACAATGGCAGGGATGGTTTCTACGGTAACCCTGATAGATGCTGAGAGAAACATCAGTGATGAGCCGCTAACATGACTCTGATTGGTTAGAGAGAGGGAGGGAGAGAGACAAAGAAGAAAAGAGAGATGAATAGAGAGAGAGAGAGAGAGATTGCTGGAGAAGAGGCAGAGACTACAGTGAATTATCATAATTTCCTACTTTGATATACATGTTTTCGAACTAAAATACAGATTTACCATTTAATATGCACACTGATTTCTTTGAAACGCACACACACACACACACACACACACACACACACACACACACACACACACACACACACACACACACACACACACACACACACACACACACACACACACACACACACACACACACACACACACGCGTATCGACTCTTTCAATTCCTAAATAATTCAGTCCGGATTGTAGGAGCACAAGCTTGTGTCTTCTTGATGAAAGAAAGCGCAAATGATCAAGATATTATCAATAAATAAACAAGAAATCCTCCTGGTGAAGGTGGTTCCACCTCACTAAATATAAATGAACTTACATAATCAAATAGATCAGGTTTCTCATGCATGCCCGTCATACAGCAACAGAAGCAGTAATTACAGCACTGCCCTAATTAATACTAAGCGATACAGCATTAAGTAATTATAATTTAACTCCCTCGTCAGCAGCACAGTCAACGCATCGATGAAATGGTTGAAATGTAGCCTGAGGAGGGACTTCACAGCTGCTGGGTCTCCACTAGCATGTGAAGAACCGTTCTTTGGTTTCTTATTTTAATGATAATTCTCAATGTCCAGTCTAACTGCAGGCCAACTGGAACAAAACGACCTAGCCCCTACCTGCTCCTCAATGACCTTGATCCTATGTATTTAATACATCAGTGTATCATTAAAATTGTTTGGAATACGAGCACGACTAAGTGGTTTTAACGTTACCAAAGTGGCAGTTCCTCAACAAAGCTGCTTAGAAACCCTTGTGTTATTCTCTCTAGGCACCAATGTGCTCGATGGGTTTGTATTAGTCACCAGTAGGTATAACTGGGTTTATAATTCTATATAGTTACCAGTGTGGTCGACTGGGTTTATAATTCTCTGTGGTCACCAGAGTGGTTTGACTGGGTTTATATTCTCTATCATCACCAGCGTGGTCTAACTTTGGTTTATATTCTCTACACTCACCAGCATTTATCACTGGGGTTGTAATTCCCCATCGTCACCAGCGTGGTATGACTGGGTTTGTATTAGCCACCAGCGTGGTATCACTGGGTTTGTATTAGTAACCAGTAGGTATGACTGGGGTTTTAATGCTCTGTGGTCACCAGTGTGGAACCACAGCAGCGCTGGCTGCTGTGTTAGCCTCTTGTCCCCTTGTAAACACTTTCCCCTCGCCATGGCGACAGTGATGGGTGAGTGGAAGGGAGGGGGAGGGGGGAGGGGAGGGAGGGATGGGGAAAGGGGGGATAGGGGGGAGGGGGGGAGGTCTAATGAGCCCAGGCAGGGTGGGCAGCAGGCGGTAGATATAAGCAGCAGATGGTGAAACCAAACGGGGATTCATAAATCATCTGCTTCTTCTTAAATCCCTTCATCTGCAATCTAATCCCGTGTGAAGTCCCTTTATTTACATTATTACTATGACTGTTTTATCCCGGCGGTGGCTGTGGGGCCTGTGAGGGCGCATGAGGAGCCTGCTACGAGAGTACGGCTCAACGCGCCGGATTTAAAAGCGATCTCGTGGGAGAACTGAGACCGCCCTTACGACGGTTTGACTGATCAAGGGTAACCAGCGATTTACGGGGAAACCTCTGCCTCTAAAGAGCAGAGCAATCTTTTTTTTTTATGGGGACTTCATTTCGGGGCCGAGCCAATTAAAAGTGTAATAAACAGTAAATAGAGGGTTTTACCTGATGGTTGCCAAGACGGGGAATGGGGCAGGTGCGAGTTGTGGGCTACATGAGCTGCGGTTTATGTTAATGTCTGCTATACCCAATCAGTTGGCCACCATTTTGAGTCTGAATATTGAACGTAGTCGTTGATAAAAATGTACGTCGGAAACATTATTCTAGGGAAGTACGCTTCAACCACATCAGTGCTGAACGCAGTCAATAAAGATATAAGAGTGCAAATTATCTCTTTAAGAGACTGCAGATTAGCAAATTCTTATGTTTGACCAATCTGAACAATATCAACGCCATTTAACGTCCCCTCTTTTAAAAGGGGCTTACAATCGCAATCAAGGGCCCGGAATTATGGCTAATGGTTCTCATTACGGTGGGGAATGAATTGGAAGCGATTAAATCATTTAAAACATTTTGCCCCCAGATCGATGTCCTCATCTGGAGGAAAATGGATCACACACACGGCGGAAGTTTCCAGCTTCCAGTTTCAATCGGCTCTCCTCCTTAAATGCCACCGAGCAGACTACCCCATGCAGGGCCCCCACGTCCCCCAACAGCAGGCCCCACAAAACCAATTACACGCGTTCTGCCGAGAACGATGTCCGTTTCATTTGTTTAGCACCACGGCGCGTCCGACGATTGGCTCCAGAGCCGTTGATGACGCGGCTCATTACGGAACAACCAGCTGAGCCGGCAGATGAACCGGTGGGTTTGGCAGAGCGGATCTCGTCCGAACGCTCGTCTGCGTGGTCGTTTTGTCCCCTGATTGGGCCAAATCTGTCTTCTATGTCTTCATCGGGTTCTGAGGGGCTACACCTGGTCCACGCAGCGGACGTGTCCGGGGAGGCTGGCTTGGCTCGCACAGGGGCTCAGAACCTGGACTGAGGGATCCTGCGATGGGTCCTGGCAAGGTGGACGCTTCTGGATCAGTGAACAGCAGGTGACATTGAAACCCAGTGATGCACTCATTTAAGTTCGTCCATCTTGACCTGGCCCTTCCTCTCTCTCTCTCTCTCTCTCTCTCTCTCTCTCTCTCTCTCTCTCTCTCTCTCTCTCTCCTCTCTCTCTCTCTCTCTCTTCTCTCTCTCTCTCTCTCTCTCTCTCTCTCTCTCTCTCTCTCTCTCTCTCTCTCTCTCTCTCTCTCTCTCTCTCTCTCTCTCTCTCTCTCTCTCTCTTTCTGGACAAGACACACATGCTTATACACTTGAAATCGTCCCGCTTCTAAATTCAAGCTTTGTCACAGATAAGGGTGTAAAGCAATCTGGTGAAGTTAGCTCTTCCTACCTCCTCTCTCTCTTCCTCTCCCTCTCCCTCTCCCCCTCTCCCCCTCTCCCTCTCTCTCTCTCTCTCTCTCTCTCTCTCAGTGTCAACACAACAGAGTGTCAGAGTGAATGCCTCCGTTTAGATCCCCTGATCCTCTTCCACAAGCAGCCGGGCACCGCAACCTCCATCATGTCAGACTGTCCCTCTGCCTCTACCACTCTCTGCCTCCCTCTCTCCCACTCTCCATCTCTGTAGCTCTGTAAATCCTCTCTAACTGCCTCTCTCTCTCTCTCTCTCTCTCTCTCTCTATCTCTCCCTCTCTCTCTCTCCCCCCCTCTCTCCCTCCCTCTCACGCTCTCTCTCTCTCTCTCTCCATCCCCACCTCCACTAACACCACTGCTATGATTCCCCAAATCATAGCAGTCACCTCAACACCCTTCCCCACCACCACCCCCCTCCACCTCCACCTCCACCCACATCCCCACAGACCAATGAAGAGCCCCCCAGCGCAGAGTCCCCTGGGTCGGCCCTAACAGCCCCCAGCCCACAGGGACCAGGGGGGACACACCGCCCTGTAATTGCAGCCATTGTGAGGGCTGGAGAGGCCAGCTGAGGAGCGGGCCATGATGGGGGGGGGGGGGGTCTGTTTACACTCAGCCTCCCCCCATGCCCCCTGCTCTCTATAAGGCTGAGATGGATCGACGTATGGAATAGATATGAATGTAAGCAATCAGAGGGGAATACTGCTGCAAAATATTTTGAAAGTGCAAGGGCTGAATTTTAACCCTGAATTCAGAGGTTAATGTCCGCTTAGGCAGGGGAGGTAAAGGAGGCCATCTTTCAGATCTTGGGGGGATGGAGGTTGTCCCCCGCAATAAAAAATAGTAATTGGATATCGATATTTAATAGAAGCTGACTCGACTTTTGAAATAATTCACACATACACAAAACTCTTTTTAAAGGTTTTGTTCATGTTGTTATGTATGTCTGTGATAGCAGATCATTTGATATACGCTGGTGATATTATTGATGTCCCCTCCGGAAAGTACTCGCCCTGCCTTAGTTGTAATGACATATGAGCCCTTACACACACACACAAAGATCCTGGGTATGTCTGTAAAGCATGTAAACACAGAAGTAGGGATCTCCGACCATCGCGTTCTTACTTACAGAAACGATCTTGCATCACATGTCCGCTCTCTATACCTCCGTCATTCATCACACACATGTGTTAGGACGCCATGGCAACGAGAAGGAGCAAATCATCAGGACAATCCACCTGATCGCCCACATGACGGTGAAATGAGATCAATAAATGGTCACCTGAAAGGTCATGGCAGAGGCTGGCGGCAGAATGGGAGTCGATTGAGAAAATTAAAACATTGCTAATTGGCTAATGGATCAGAGATCTTATCCCTCTGAGGTGATTACATGCAGCATGTTCAATGTCATTCAGCCATTATAGGATACACCATCATCATCATCATCATCAACGTAATGTTCAACTCTTGTTAATCACTGCTGTTATGGGGGGAGGCGGGGTAGGACGGTACTAGCCAGGAGCAAGAACAGGTCACCTGCCAATCGAGAGTTGATAGTTTGATTCCAGGCTCATCCAGGCCATTTCTTTAAGGTGTCGTTCAGCAAAACTATCCAGCATAGTGGACGTCATTAGGAATACAGGTATAAACCACAGACTGTATACAAGATGGACGTAGCATCTGGGATGTCACCCATTCGTTTTGGCGGGAATGTGAAGTTACTTTTTATATTTGGTGGCAGGGCCCGCCATTTTGCCAAAAGGTGGGGGCTCTGGCGAGGAGCTACCGGGCGCGGGCGGAGCTGAGCTAAGTCCCACCCACCTTCCGTGTCTATGTGTTGCTGAAGCTAACTTCCTGTTAGCTTCTGTGAAGAGAGTGCTAACCTGTGCAATTATTTCAGTGTTTTTATTTTTCTCTTAGGAAAAGGATCACATTCTTTCCACCCGATTTATTTTTAGATGAACAAAAGGCCTACAGGAAAGTTAATAGGAAAGTACCTGAAGTTCTCAGTTCTCAGTTGCAGAATAATTTATTTAATGTTCTCCTTTAAAACGTTAAATGCAACCACACTTTCACACCCTTTCATAAGGCACGTTGGACAGCCGATAAAACCTGATCGAATGTTCACCAAAAATATCGGCCGTGTTTTCCGAGATTCTTTCTTCCAAAAGTTTTCCCCCGTTGAGTTGCATAAAAGCGGAATTATTCCGCAGCAGCCCTGTGGACCACTACAAGAAAGTTGAGAGCCGGTTTATTCACTTGCACTTTCTTCAGTCCGTCATGGCTGCCGCTTGATATAAACTAATGGGCAAATGTGAGCCATTAGAATATTGGAAAAGCAATTTGATAAGCCCCAGTGGCTAGTGCAGCGCTATGCAGTCTATCCGCTCTCTTTTTCAAAACGATGGGGGGTAAAAAAAAAAAAAGGCAATCTGGATTCCCCTCAGGTTTCTCACGTCTGACAGGCCAGAGGATGAGCAGCTTGCTCCGGGGCCCCAGCCTCACAGAGGGACCCAGAAGGACCGGGGGCTATGCCCTCATCATTAAAGCCCTCTTCAGGACTCGTATAGGCTGGGGGGCTGGGCGGTGCTCTGCAGGGGCGTCTGGATGGGAGGCGGGCGGTGAGTGAGATGCGGGGTTTGTTAACGGGGCTCTCGCTGTTGCTTCTTGAAGTTAGGAAGACAGAAATACAAGATCATAGGATAAGTAACGAAGCTCTACCGACCGAAGAAACAAAAACTCTCCTGGGGTAGGAAAGGGTAGTGGGGTAAGGGTGTTGAACCACCAGCCAAAAGGCTCTGAATTCCATCCCTAATGTCTGCAACCTAAAGGTGGATAAGGTAAGGTAAGGATAAGATTCAGGAGCTATTATTGGAGTGTAATTGGTTAGAAATAGCATAGCCATCCGTCAGCTATGAGTGAGGGAAATTCTCTGTGAGATTCTCGGTTTTGAGTTGACAGGGCCTGCCTCTGTTTGAGATCATTAAGATTTGAAACTGCTCCCAGCTCATTTCTGACCGGTCAGGCCATCTTTATCTTGAAGGCTTCAGAAATGTATCTTGCCCATCAATCACCTCAAAAGCGTGATATGCAACATTTCTCAAGGTCAAATAAATGTAGGGGGGGGGGGGGGGAGCTAGGGAACTTTGTTTGGTTCTTTTACACTCTTTACTTTTCTCTCTACAACTCTGCATAGGCGTCTTCGAGCAAGACAATAACGGTATGCAAATTCATTGAAATTCCCATTGCATAAAAGGATCTGCTAATTGTCTAAACTTTAAATATATCTAGGGACAACAAGAGAAGGCTACAGACAACTTTATTTGGACTGACAAACTTTGAGCGGGAAAGGGACCCTTTTGACCGTCTTATTGGATAGAAAGAAGCCCAAACAAAACAGTTTGGATGAGCGCCACGGATCCGTCAAAACAAACCCCCCCCCTCACACGTCGAACTGTGACGCGTCAGAGAAAGAACAACGCTCCCTCAGTCGCCATCCGCAGCGTTTAATCTTCCTTAAATGTCGAGAGTCATTTCTTGCAGCCAACGAGAGCAGAAGGGAGAAGAGAAACTATTAGGATATGATGAAGCAGTGTTGTCAATGCTATCATCACAGAGGAGCCCGGAGGCACGTCTCCTTAATATCCTTTCTTTAAGCCCCAGCAGACCGTGCTGCTCCGCTCTCTCCGAGCTCACCGGAGACCAGGAGCATCTCGATTCGCTGAGTCTCTCACAGTCATCCGGTACTCTTTGCTCTGCCAAAATTGAAATTACATTTAGGGACCGATCGCTCGGCCCTGCTCGCACACGTTTGACTTTGCGTACCTTTAGAGTGTTGCAACACTGCCCCTGTGTCTGTTTGTTGTTTACTGCCTGTGATGTAAGTAACTGCTGCTGTTTGTTTACTCGGTGAAATATTGATGCCTGGACTACAAATTCAAGGGAATATTATGAAAAGCCCTCCCTAAGCACAATTAGAGCATGTACAAGCACGCATACTAGCACACGCACACAAACACACAGAAGCACACACAAAATCTTTCTCACACACACACACACACACACACACACACACACACACACACACACACACACACACACACACACACACACACACACACACACACACACACACACACACACACACATTCCCCAGATAAGTGCGCCCCCTAGTGGCCCTTACTCGACACACACCAACATATGTCAACACTCCGGTCTTCCACCACTTCATCACAATACAAACGCCCAGTCCCTCACCCCTTCATCACAATACAAACGCCCAGTCCCTCACCCCTTCATCACAATACAAACACTCCAGTCTCTCATCGCTTCACAACATAAACCAACACATGTAAACAGTCTGGTCTCTCACCCCTTCATCACAATTCAAACACTCCAGTACCTCACCCCTTCATCATATACACCAACGTAAGTACTGTGATGAAGGGTCTCTCACCCCTTGTTTGGGTGGCGATGCATCGTCTATCAACAGGACTCTGTCGCTGGAGTCTCCCCCAGATGTAACGGTCTGGGTCCGAGTGGGCAGGAAGTCATCATGATTACATCACAGTTTGGAGGCATTAAATACGCCCTGGCTCGGGCGCCGCCCAGATGACCTCATAATTCTCCCAATCCCAGACGGGCGGATGGGCTCGCAAAAACACACACTCGTGCACCCACACACACACAGACACACGCACACACACACACACGCACGGGTACACACATACGTACTTATAAGCACACACACACACACACACACACACACACACACACACACACACACACACACACACACACACACACACACACACACACACACACACACACACACACACACACACACACACACACAGGTTATCGTCATCACGCAGTGCTCAGTAGTAACCCGTCACCGATTCTGTTTTATAGAAAAAGAGAGCGCCAGCAAATTGTCCCATCAGCCCGTCGGCTTTGACGTTCTGCCGAGCGGCGAGTGAGTTAAAGAGCGCCGGAGCATCACGATGAAAGCTGCAGCAAAATGCCAGCGAGAGGCGGCGGGCTGTTTCTCTCTGCTCGTCAAGCCACCGGTCTCGCTGACGGACGAGCCACCGCCGCCGCCGCCGCCGGCATTTCATCACGCTGCGCCTCAGAACAAACGGAGAGAAGAAGGAGCTCAACTCGTCTGTTGTGTTGAGCTGAACCCCTCCGGACCCCAAGGCGCGGCGGCCGCTGATGAAGAGAACGCACGGCGCGTTGATGTCTTTCATTTAGAACAGAAGGCGGGGAAACAACGCCCGCCCGCCTGGTTACTTCCCCCCCCCCCCCCCCATGGCGAGGAACACGTGTTCTATAACACGCTCATAGAAGTGTTGTTTTCTAAAGGGGCCCACACACAGCCCAGACTCAAACCAACGGCCAACTGCCTTTATCCGACCACTGCTTACCGCTCGTCTGACCCGTTCGTCAGAAAAGTTGCATTGAAACACACCGCGAAGGCTACTGCCAACGACAGTAGCTCGAGTGGCGCTATTCTCGTGGCGCTGGTGGCTGGTTGTATGCTAGCGCACAACCAATCTGAGTGTCCAATAGCTCCGATCGTCAGAGCACCAACGCTCTCAGACTGTTCATGTCGAATCGGACCAGACACCGTCCGCGCGGTTTCAAAAGATTCCAACACAGCTGAACACACCGAACTGATTTGTTCCCGAACTCGTCCCAGTCTCCCCAGTTCCATGCCGGAACTGTTGGCCCAACTGGCCAACAGTTGGGCCAGTGTGTTCCACGCTTTAAAGTTATATTTTCACACCTATTCCATGCTTGGTTCTGATTTGGTCCACTGTTGTGAACACGGTAGAGGAGATCCACTCTATCTGCGATGCGCTATCGCGGTCGCTCAGTCAACAACGCCGTCGTCTCTCTGCGAGCGGGTGAAGAGACGATAGAAAAGAGAATGAAAAGACCAAAGAGAGACGACAGGAGCACCAGTGTCCTTTCCGTCGGACGAGCGGAGCATGGGCAGGTCAAACACACACAGGAAGCTCCATCAGCGCAAACAATCCCGCCGACCAACACACTGTCTGGCCACCGCTCTTCTGAAAATACCCCTCACCCTTCAGTCATTCCGGGAGGGACACAGAGGTAAGGGCAGGGCCATCAAACAAGCCCAGGGTCGCACAAACACACACACGCCCATGCACGCGTGGAAGCACAAACACAAGTACACACTAACAGTCACACACACGCCAAAGCACGCGTGTACGCACAAACACGCGCACACGCGGCCACACACACATGCACCCAGGCACACACACACGCACACACACTCACAAACATCTGAATACACAAACACTCACACAAACGTGTAAACTCATCAATTAGACCTGTGAACAATTCACCCCTACATACATGACTAACTCACCATGTCGGATTCGTAAAAGACATGACACTACAAGCTGTCAGGGTTGGAGACGACGCCCGTGAACGCTCCGATTTGGCACGTATCAAGACAAAGATGTCTCCGGATTCTGAAGCTTTTCACCCCGGACTTAAAAAGCAAGAACAAAAGGCAGACTTTGTGAGCAACGGCAGTGACGTCGAGGTAAAACAAAACCAGAGCTCAGGCACTGCCACCACACAACCGCATCCCCCCATAAACAAGCGTATCAATTAGGGAATACATTCAGTTAAGTTCCACTTCGTTTTTTTCTCATTTCAATTTCGAGTTTGCCGTAACACAAGCAAGGAGCCAGCTGATTCCATTCATTAGCCGTACCTCTGGGCTCTGCTAATTAGCACATCCAGATGGTTGCTCCAACAAAATTGGGCGAGGACTACCAACTCAACTCCTATTGAAAGTGAAAACCCCACCTCTGACGTTGTGCACGACGGTACCTCTTCTCAACAACTTGAGAAATGTGTGCAGTTTGATCCATACTTCACACAGATTTAAAGTGCTACCCAAGGATGGGCAGGATATCTCTGAGATCAGGCCTCAACAACCTCCCCTAAGCTACTGAGGCTCGGGTAGGACTATACATTTTTCATTTGTTCATTTGTTCAGATCCAGTCCGTCGGGGGACTCAATAGGGGATGGGTTATTGATAGGATACTGTTCCAGAGGAAGCTTCGGCTTTTGCAACGCTGACAGAATCAATTTATCGGGGCAGGTACTCTCAGTGAGGCGGACCACTCTGGAGGACATTTCAAACAGTGGGGGGGGGTACTGTTGACCACAGAACACGTCTGCCCTTAACTCTAGCGGGAGTTCAAGCAGCTAGGAGGTTCGAATCCCGAGCAAAAGGTTCTGGGTTCAAACCCTGGACTTCACGGACATCAAAGGAGAGTGGCACGTGCCGGTCCTAAATGACGAAAGGACTTCATTCATAAAGCACTTTCCACCAGTGGCCACTCAAAAACCTTTACAGTATTGTCCAACCTTCACCCATTCATGCACACATTCACACACCGACCGCGGGGTCAGCCGTCCAAGGCGACAGCCAGCAGTTTCTTGGGTGAGGTGCCTTGCTGAGGGACACCTCGACACGCAGCTAGGAGGAGCCGGGAATTGCACTAGCAACCTCCCTGTTACCAGCCAACCTGCTCTACCTCCAGGGCCACATGCCCCCCCCCCCCCCCCCCCCCCCCCCCCCCCACACAGTCATGTGATCTCTGTCAGTAAACCACGAGGACCCTCCCAGGCATGAGCATCCCAGTAGTGACGCGTCGGAGGCACTCCCTCCTCGCCGGGTTTTCCATCCCTGACTGGACGGCGCGCGTCTCGCCGAGTCGACTCCCGCCGTTGTTTACACGGCTGATGATCACGCTCCAACGAGGTCAGCGTGCGTCAGACGCACTGGTGCCAGGCTGTCCTTCATGTCCGTGGCACGCGGCAGCTGTAATTATGACAGATCTGTTCCCTCGGCGCGCGGGCCCCTGGGAGCTACAGCGCGGCAGGGCTTCAATAGTAGGGCGGCCATTACCAGCAATAGTCATCATCTGTGGTGGCTCCTCTCTCTCTGTCTGCTTTCCACCTCTTGTTCTCCCTTGTTATCCCTTTCTTCATCGCCTGAGCCTTCCATCAGTCTCTTTGTCGATCCCTTTATAACTCCATCTCACCAGCCTCTCTCTCTGTCTGTACTCTCACTCTCTCTCTCTCTCTCTCTCTCTCTCTCTCTCTCTCTCTCTCTCTCTCTCACTCTCTCTCTCTCTCTCTCTCTCTCTCTCTTCCCCCCCCCC
>NW_026613584.1:2500-26069 GCF_026213295.1 Gadus chalcogrammus
GTGTGTGTGTGTGTGTGTGTGTGTGTGTGTGTGTGTGTGTGTGTGTGTGTGTGTGTGTGTGTGTGTGTGTGTGTGTGTGTGTGTGTGTGTGTGTGTGTGTGTGTGTGTGTGTGTGTTAAAGTGTGGTGTGTGTTAAAGTGTGTGTGTGGAGGTAGTCATGCAGGAGCTCCATGATTTCAAGAGATGATTCTGTCCAGGGCCCCCAGGGCAGGGGGCTGGGGGGCCTCCTTGCGACCACACTCCACTGCCCCCCCCCCCCCCCCCCCCCCCCTGCTGCTCCTGCTGCTGCGCGCCTCCTCGCCCCCCCGCCCTCCTCCCTGTAGGACCTCCGCTCACCGCTCCACACACACGTTGTAAAGACCCTCCAACCATTAAGGGAGGGCAAGGGAGAGGGAGAGAGATGGAATGTGCCCCCCCCCCCCTCCTTCTCAAACCCAGACAAGTACACACAATCATAACACACAAGCACGGTCACAATCACACACATACCCCCGCATACAGACACACAGACACACAAAACACAGAATAACAGATGCAGACATACGTCTCTCTAACACACACACAGACTAGCATGCAGACACGCAAACACACACGCAAACACAAAATAACACATGCAGTGCAGACATACGTCTCTCTCGCACACATACCCCACACAGATGCACAAACACATTAACACACACAACAAAACACTCACACACAGAAAGATGATAAAGCCATCCATTCAGCAGTATCTCTGGGCTAACTAGCCTGAGTAGAAGACAAACAAGTTCACGCAAGGTAATGGCGCAGAGCATATAATAAATGATAACATCTGTGAGATGGAAAAGAGCACACGAAACAGGGGAAAGGCTGATAATTGCGTCTGTTGTCACGTCTCCCCAGCATCCATGATGTTAATCTTTAATTTGGCTCTTGTTAGTCATTAAAGCTCCAGCAGTAGACTTGTATTTAATTACAACACGCCGAGAACTGGAAATTAAATTACGGCCCTGACGCCGACACTCTGTCGAGTTTACATTGTTGTTTTTGTTGTGGTTGGGTTTCTCTTTAACCTCCAGACATGGGAGGAAAGCAAAGCAGCAGGTCCGTTCAGTCTTGGGTCTTGGGCTGAAGAAGAGGATGATCTATGGTCTATTATGGTGCGAAAGAAAAACTAAACAGACTACATACTACAACAGTATGCGGCTTCACCACTTTCATCGCTGCGTACCTTGTTTCCGAGGCGTTCTCATCCCATAGCTTAACGTCAGGATCGGGGTGCTCCTAATGTGCGTTGTTCAGGAGAAAGAGGGCGGGACTTCCTGGCATGCTTCGGAAGCAGAGATATTTTCTTCAGTTCCTTGTGTGTGTGTGTGTGTGTGTGTGTGTGTGTGTGTGTGTGTGTGTGTGTGTGTGTGTGTGTGTGTGTGTGTGTGTGTGTGTGTGTGTGTGTGTGTGTGTGTGTGTGTGTGTGTGTGTGTGTGAGAGAGAGAATTCCAATAGTAGGAAATCTGTGTCAGTTACATGTGTCGGACATTGCTTGATCAAATTATTGCTCCAAAATCTCTATTTATTCTCCTTGTCGTTGTTGTTTTTCTTGTCATGTTGTTAATCTTCTCGCTACGGGGACTGTCACTGGCGTACGCCACTCATAAAGAATTGTGTGAAAGCGTTTGAACCGTGTTAACTTGGGATGCATGTGTTTGTACGGATTACATCTACAATGACTAGGGCCCAATTGTGAGCGTTTACTATCTTCAGTCAATAAGCCTAAATGTCTTTACTGAGGACTCAAGTCGGATACAGCGATAAAGTAGGAGTATGCAAACAGCTAAAACCGTCCACCCCTTAAACCCTCTTTACTCCTAAATCAGAAGGGAGGTACCATCCAAATACTTGCTGTCTTTTAAGAAAAGCTCTCTTTTCATCTCTTTAATTTATTGAGCACACACACCCACACACTCTCTCTCACACACACACACACACACACAGACACACACACACAGGCCCTCTTGCTCTCTTCCCCAAATAGGAGGGAGAGCAGCACCAATAGGTTGTGTTAAAAGCTCTTTAGCTGTTTACTGAAGTCGATTACTGGCGCCACCCTTAAATCCACCCGGATACCCCTCAGCAATCTTTATCAGTGTGTCTGTCTTTCATTCTTTCTTTTGCTCTTTATTTTTCAGTTTCTTTCCCAAACTTTCTTTTGCTCTTTCTTTGCCCTTTATTTATGCTCTTTTACCAGCCCTTTGCTTTTATTACTCTTTTCTTTCGCTCTTTATTTTGCTCTTTACTTTGCTCACATTACTAAGCTCTTTATTTTGCTCTTTCTTTCACTGTTTTTTTGTGTTCTTTCATTCAGCTCTTTGCTTTTTGATTTAGTTCCTTTCGCTCTTCGCTTATCTCTTTGTTTGCTCTTCATTTTGCTCTTTGTTTCGCTCTTTGTTTCACTCTTTGTTTTGCTATTTCGTCTTTATCTTGCCTTAAATCTCCCTCTTGTTAATTCATTGCTTCTTCTTCTTCTTCCTTGTTTCCTATGCCTCCATCTTGCTTTCTCTCTGAAAGACTAAAGTACTGATGAATCTGTTTGGTGGGTTGTGTGAGGCCGGCGGGGCTGCTGTAACTGTTTGAGTGAGAGAGGAAGCGTAGCTGATGTAGAGGTGGGAAACGGGGGAGACGGGTGGGGGGGGGGGGGAGAGACAGAGCAATGGAGGGTCGTTGAGATAAGGTGGCTGAACTGAAGGGAGACGTAGGGGCCACTTCCAACTGAAATGTGCTCAGGAATTCTCTCAGGGCTCTCGCCTGTGGTTCCAGGATGCCGGCCCGCCTTGAGTTATTGCTCCCCCAGCGCCGCACCAGATATTTATTTGACATGGAAATTCATGCATTAAATCACCTGTCCCTGGGCAGGATTGATAACCTTTTAATGTCTGGGTGTGATACTTTCAACTTGCGGTAATCTCATGTAGTCTGTCACTTCCCTGTGCCATTGTTTGGCGCTTCATGAAAAAAAACAACTCCCCACCTTCATAAAAAAATGATAATGCAAGGTAAATGTATTCTTCCATAAATCTGCCCTATCACTAGTCAACCTGCACACCCTGACGACTTTTCACCAATGGTACCGCTGTCGCTTGCAGTGTGTGATTTTGTAGCCATTGTGTTACAAGTGGAAGGAATTGAGTGTGGAACATGTCTGGGCCCAGTCTGCAGATAATTGTTAAGCGAAGGATCACGTAATGGCCCAGTAATGTAAACAGTGAGCACATGCCAAGTTAATGTTCTTACCGCATGGATGGAAGCTTTCTCAGGGCAATGGTGACGGATTCAACAGGCTGGACCGGGTGTGTGTATCTGATTGCGTGTGTGTGTGTTTGTGTGTGTGTGTGGTCGTGTCAATTGGTCTATGAGTGCGCATCGGTGTCTCTGAGCATACATCTTTGTTTTTGTGTGTGCTTGCTGTGTGTGTGTGGTTGTTGGTTGTGTGGTCACGACTATCTTTATATGGGTGCGCAGTGGTAACTGTGAATGTTCATACATTTGTGTATGCGTGTGTGTGTGTGCGCACGTAAGCCATTTAAAGCCTTCCCAGCACCTCTGCATTTTGCCCAGAGCTACTTGGAGGCATCGCTAGACCTCACACCGTATGCTAGCCAGTATGCCCTCCTACAGGTGTCTGTGTGTGTGTGTGTGTGTGTGTGTGTGTGTGTGTGTGTGTGTGTGTGTGTGTGTGTGTGTGTGTGTGTGTGTGTGTGTGTGTGTGTGTGTGTGTGTGTGTGTGTGTGTGCATGGCGGTGGACCACCGGGATTCTTGTTAAGGATGGACCACCGGGGTCTTGTTAGGGGTGTCACGGGGGTCTGAGAGGAATGTCATCCTTTGAGCTTTTCGAGGTGTGCTTGTCACCTGCCAAATCAATATCTCCCCTGTTCTCCACTGCTCCTGTGAACGCACACGCGTGGCCGTGCACACACACAGACACACACACAGACACGCACACATGCTCATGTGGACAGAGACGCTCTCAAACACACCTGCAATCTCTCGTTGGCGATAGCAATGGCAGCTTGCTCGGCTCTGACACACTGTTTTTTTTCTCTCTCACTCTCACTCTCTCCCTCTCTCTCTCTCTCACTCTCTCACACACTCTCTCTCTCTCTCTCTCTCTCTCTCTCTCTCTCTCTCTCTCTCTCTCTCTCACTCTCTCACTCTCACACTCTCACACTCTCACACTCTCTCTCTCTCTCACTCTCTCACACACTCTCTCTCTCTCTCTCTCTCTCTCTCTCTCTCTCTCTCTCTCTCTCTCACTCTCTCACTCTCACACTCTCACACTCTCACACTCTCTCTCTCTCTCTCCCGCAGAAGGCTGCAGTTTGATGGCCGGCAGGTAGAAGGCCAAAGAGGGACAATCACCATGAACTCCATTCCGTCTATGGACAGACACATACAGCAGACCAACGACCGTCTGCTATGCATCAAACAGGTGAGTTCTCCCCCCCTCGTCCACCACTCTGATGGCTCTCCAGCTCCTTTCCCTGGGAGTTCCCTCGCCACTGGGTCCCAGTTGGCAGGCTGTTCCACTGAGTTCCTAATGGGGGTATTCGCTCTTTAAGACAAACAATCACACACGAAGATTCAGAGCTGAACATGACCCGGGGCACAAACACGTCAACGTGCATAAACACGCACACACACAAGCATACACCTGCTCGATCACATACACACACACACACACACACTCGTGCACGCACACGCATATACACAGCCCTGTGGTAGAGCGCAGTGCAGAGCGGTGTTCATACAAACTGTTTCCCTGGCAGGGTCTTTTATCAGGACTGTCGTTGAACTCAGGGTCAGAGAGAGAGCAAGAGAGACGGAGAGAGAGACATAGAAGGCTGTGAATCTGTTTGTGCGTGTGTGTGTGTCCCATCCCTCTCCCTTCCTCTCTCTCCCTTCCTCTCTCTCTCTCTCTCTCTCTCTCTCTTTCTCTCTCTCTCTCTCTCTCTCTCTCTTCTCTTTGTTCTCGTCGCACCAGCGTTTACCACAGGACGACTCCCTGGCAGAATTAAGCAGGCCTGCGCGCATAACCCCGGGCGATCGGGCTATCCCTTTGATCTTTCATTTTACTGACGCCCTGTGTTCTGTTTGTGTGTTCCTCTACACGCGGGATCTTTAGTGTGTGTCTGTGTGTGTGTGTGTGTGTGTGTGTGTGTGTGTGTGTGTGTGTGTCTGAGGTTCCTTCCTACCCTGTAAGGTTTTGGCTTTCAAAGAATTACAAAAATACAACATAGGGCCTTCTTCGTGCCCAGGACCCATGAGGTTGAGCTAGCATGTTAGCGCACAGAAGAGGGGCTCTAATTTGCGTTAACCCTCAGTGGGGGGTTCCTAGCCCCGCAAACGAGAGAGAGGGGAGAACATGAAGAGTGAGAGAGGTAGAGCGCAACAGAGAGAGAGGGAGAGAGAGTGGGAGACAAATGGAGGGTAGCCGTCGGTTCTAGAGGGCTGGCTTTGATGTGTGCGGGTAATGAGGTAGCGAAACCCATCCACTGCGAGACACACACACACCTTAGTCTACTGCTACACACACCTTAGTCTACTGCTGCACACACTTTAGTCTCTTTCCCTCCGCATTACTTCCGACACCCTCACCACCGCTCTCTCCCCGTTCCTCTCTCTGTCTTTATTTCATTCTCTCTCAACCATGGATCCGTATGCCTCCCTCGCTCGCTCCGCAAATTAAAGTTGGATATTGTCCATTCAGTCAACTTTTGAGTCCACGTCGTTGATTACATGAATCACATAAGCAAGGTAATTACATATCAAATGCAACGCTAAAAAGTTGCAAGCAAAAGTGCTGGGGTTAAGCACAACGGCGTTCCAAAACACCACACCACTGCGTGCGGCGCTTGCGCCGTCCCGGGCGTAAAAAGCAATCCTTTTGTCGGAGGAAAGGGAGGGTGGGGGAGGGGGTCAGATGTATTAACCTCTGCGAGGCCGGAATTTAAACAAACATCCCCAATGTTAGCATCCAGGATGCTAGCGCGTGGGTAAACATGCCAATTAGAGAGCGAGGATCCCGCCGGCTCGACGCGTACAAAACCACAGCCCAGCTCATCTAATAAACGCTTTAAGTGGCGGGTCATTTCCAAACCCTACCAGTGGGAGCCAGCAGTACTGCCCCACCCCCGAAGCCACCACCCCCGCTAATAGAAGCGTCTTTGTCGTTGCAGACAATCGGGAGGGCTTGGACGGCCTGTATAATAAATACCATTTATGTCCTGCCAATTAGACTTGCAGTGGGGCCATTCAAGCCCTCCTCCTCCTCTCCTCCTCCTCTTTCGCCTCCTCTTCGCCTCTCCCCGTGCACAAAGATGATCATCGAGGGAGATCAGAACAATTAACTTCCTATCTCTTCGCCCCCCTACAACCCCGCCCTCCGCCACCATTGTCCGACATCCAGACCATTAAAATAATTAAGGAAATATTGTCGACCAATCCAGCTGTTAGCTTTAATTGAAAGTCAGCTGAATTGTGCTTATTTATTCATTTATGTTGGGTTTTTGTCCCCGGCGTGCAGAAGAAGGCGATGTTAGATGGACCGCAGAGAGGGATTATAAATGACTCGTCTTGTTGGCGTTTTGTTTTTGGTTGTTTTGTTTTTTTTGGGGGGGGGGAATGATGTGACACGTCTCTGTGAATGAACCGGGCCCTTGTGTTTCGGGCGGGGGGGGAACTAATTGATTTGGTCGCTCAAATGAAGGGATAACTGGCGTCGGGGCCTGGCGACAAAGAGCAGGAAATTGGAATTGGTCGCCTCTGATTGGATCATGGGTTGAAAAGTTAAATCACAAATCATTACGAGGGGGGGGGGGCTTCAAATTGGCATGTTGTTCTGGGATTACATTAATGTTCATTTTCAAACATTTAGCCGAACATTTGAATTAGTCATTTCAAGGTAGTCGTTTCTTCATTAGCTCATAAGCGCTTCGTGTCTGTTTGAGTTCTGGCTGGGTTGCCGATGGTTCCATCCTGTGTGCTTTATTATCCCGTTGAGTCGTTTTCTGCTCCTTTTTAAATTAATGGTAATTTTATGAACGTTGATTAAAGTATAATTCTCTAAATGGTGATTCTACCTTATTTATCCAAAACTCAATTAAAGCCCAGTGTTATCTTACATTTATGAAAAAGAAATGCAGCGATTTCGTGCCTCACATTATTTAGAAAATGGCTCTTAATGTAACCTTTTCTTAAACCGAGGGAAACGGATACAGTATATATAAGCATATTCATAAGGACATGCATATATATATATACGTAAAAATGTATATATGTATATATATATATATATATATATATATATATAGATATGTATATATATATATAGATATGTATATATATATATATATATATATGTATATATATATATATATAGATATGTATATATATATATATATATATGTATATATATATATATATATATGTATATACATATATGTATATATATATATAGATATATATATATATATATAGATATAGATATATATATATAGATATATATGTATATATATATATATACAATTTCCTTTTTTATCTATACAGCAAATACCGCACTGGTTTATTTGTTTAACCTTCAAACACTATGAAAGGCTGAAGAAAGTGCCACAGAGAAAGTGTTTATCTGATCTGTTCGGCCCCCCAGCAGCATCCTCTCTCACTCCACCGCCACCCCTCCCCGACGCATAGCCCCCCCCCCCCCCCCCCCCCCCCTTGCTTCTTCAGCTTGTTTTCCCTGGGCTCCGCAGGAAGCACACCACAGTCAACCCTTTAAAGAGAGGGGGAGATGGGCTGCCCTGATACCTCTGCTATCTATTTCAGAAGCTGTATGTGTATATTTCCTTTATTCCACCCCTCCTCCTCCTCCCCCTCCCCCTTCTCTCGCTGTGTCCGCAGGAGAGAAAGGGTCGTTTTTTGCTGTCAGGACGTTCTCCATCTTGGTTTGAATTGCGGCGCGAGGCATCTTTTCTCGTGTTTTGAGGATTTTCGATTTTGTTTTGGCAGCAGCTGTGAACTGTCCTCGAGCGGCGGGGACTCTTCCTCTGACTGTAAGCTCCGATAACTCACCATGCCCAGGGAGAGCTCTGTCTGAGCAGTCCTGGCTGGGCCGGCCTTCACCCCCTTGTTTTCTCCCATTACACAGTCGTACCCTCCCCGCCCTCCCCCTTCTTCTGATGGTGTTCCACTGGGGGGGAGGAGAGAGAGAGAGAGAGAGAGAGAGAGAGCGAGAGAGAGAGAGAGAGAGAGAGAGAGAGAGAGAGAGAGAGAGAGAGAGAGAGAGAGAGAGAGAGAGAGAGAGAGAGAGAGAGAGGAGAGAGAGAGAGAGAGAGAGAGAGAGAGAGAGAGAGAGAGAGAGAGAGAGAGAGAGAGAGAGAGCGCTGGTCTTACGAAGGCCTGTGATCTTTGACAGGAAGACAACATTTTTGTCCCAACCAGTTGCTTCCAACATCTCGTATTGATCATGTGGTAGATGGCTTTAGCGGAGGGTTTTCCTTTTAGAAACCTTTCAGTTTCCCCCCGGGGTCTGGGCGGGGCCTACTGCGTAGATGTTGGATGACAGTTTGTCCCACCCGAAAGGGGAACGGCGGCGGTGGCGGGGAATGTCCCTTGGCCACCGGTTGGCGTTTGATTGGTGGGTTTTGGCCGCAGGAAAACGGGGGTAACATCTGTGGCAGGGCACTGCCAAGCGGCCCACGTGACTGGCACGCTGGTGGGACCAATTGTTCGCAGCGCAAAGAACAGTAATCACTTTAAGCTGGAGTGCTGTGTGTGTGTGTGTGTGTGTGTGTGTGTGTGTGTGTGTGTGTGTGTGTGTGTGTGTGTGTGTGTGTGTGTGTGTGTGTGTGTGTGTGTGTGTGTGTGTGTGTGTGTGTGTGTGTGTGTTTCTCCCCCCATCAAATTCTTTGCCCCCACCTCCTCCAAACACACACACACACACACACAGACAGACATGTGTGCATTTGTGTGCTTTTCTCTACCCCCCCTTTCTCAATTCTAGCCCCCACCCCCTCCAAACACAAACACACACAGACAGACACGTGTGTACTTGTGCCTGTGTCTCTCCCCCCCAGCCTCATTTCTAGCCCCCACCCCCTGCAACCACACACACACACACACACACACAAGCTGCAACAAAATACAAGCAGAACAGACACACTCACCCCCACACATGGGTGCACTGATTATGTGCGTTGCATGGCTCCCAGACTCATCTAAATTTAGCATCTGTGAATCTCGTGAGTCTTCCCTCTACTAGTCCTTAACCACCGGTCGCCTCAGTTCACCGCAACCTTACCCAATGTGTTCAGCCAAGACTCACACTGTTGTTCTCACATAGGTGTGCACGTGAGTGGGCGTGTGCATTGGGAGTGCCTGCATGCGATTCTGTATGTGTTCTGTGCTAGTGTGGGCGTGTATGTGTGTTCATATGTGTGTATGTGTCTGAGTGTGTGGAAATGACGTGCATGCCACTCTAGGACAAAGCGTAATATAAACAGGACTGGTTTAATCCGGCCTGTATCGAATGCCGGTTGTATAAATTGATATGAAAGCCACCTTATCAAATCCTGCCCTCTGCTGCCCCCTACAGAGTGTGTGAGGGAAAAGCCCGGAAAGATGATAACGGGGCCGATGCGACGCTGTGTAAATGCCAGTGACACCGGAGTCGGAACGTAAAAGAAAAAGCCCCAAAAATGAAGACGTGTTAACAAATGGAGGCGCTTTAAGCCTCTCTCTCTGTTTACCTTTTGATATGGAGGCGTGAGGGGGCATTCGGTCGCTGCGTGTGTTCCCTGGAAAGGGCTTGTGCATACCGTAATCGCCCGCCTAAAATGCAACCACCACACATATTGTCTCAGAGTAGAGGTGTCGGGAGGGGGGTCTTATTTCATTGTTTATCAGCGTACAGGAAATTAGGGATTTCAGAGCGAACAAATCCAAGGGTGTTAGGAGGAAATAATAATAAAAAAACGGTGCAAAACGTCTGCTCTGAGTAATGTCTGCTCTTCCTGTCCAAACCAGTCCATACCACACCGGCCCAGTTAGAGATCTCCATAGGATGTGAGAGCAGAGAGAGAGAGAGAGAGAGAGAGTCAGTGTGCTATCCTGTTCAGTCGGCGCGGTTGTGTCAGGTAGATAGATAGGGTGGGAGGTGTTGCTATGGTGAATAGCATAAAGGAAAGGGCAGGGGGTTGGGTGGAGGTCAAGGAGCCCGTTGTCAGATAAAGCCCCCCCCCCCGTCCCACCCTCGTCCCACCCAACCCAGCCCAGGGTCGAGTGGTGAAAAAAAGGCCAACGTTAGCTAACATGGCTATTAGCTCACATGGCTGTTAGCTCACATGGCTGTTAGCCCACGCCCGTGTTAGCTCACGCTGCTACGCGGCTGTGATTTATTGGACTCAATGGGAAGGCGGTACTATCGTGACCCGGAGCAGTACAGTGGAGCCGTGTGTGTGTGTGTGTGTGTGTGTGTGTGTGTGTGTGTGTGTGTGTGTGTGTGTGTGTGTGTGTGTGTGTGTGTGTGTGTGTGTGTGTGTGTGTGTGTGTGTGTGTGTGTGTGTGTGTGTGTGTGTGTGTGTGTGTGTGTGTGTGTGTGTGTGTGTGTGTGAGAGAGTAGGACATAGCCGGTGTCTAGCCGGTGTGTGTAATATATCCAGACGCTGCTTTAGGCCAGAAGGAACCCAACTGGCAAACACCACTGACCCTCGAACTGACCGAAGTGCTTGGGGGTCATGTATACAGCAGCATTTCGTTACTGCACAGATATAACGTAACAGATTATTAACGTAACAGTAACGGAGCCGTGTGTGTGTGTGTGTGTGTGTGTGTGTGTGTGTGTGTGTGTGTGTGTGTGTGTGTGTGTGTGTGTGTGTGTGTGTGTGTGTGTGTGTGTGTGTGTGTGTGTGTGTGTGTGTGTGTGTGTGAGAGAGTAGGACATAGCCGGTGTCTAGCCGGTGTGTGCAATATATCCAGACGCTGCTTTAGGCCAGAAGGAACCCAACTGGCAAACACCACTGACCCTCGAACTGACCGAAGTGCTTGGGGGTCATGTATACAGCAGCATTTCGTTACTGCACAGATATAACGTAACAGATTATTGCAGTGAGCACCTACTATATCATAGCAATACGCATACAATTTCACATATACTATGTTACTATGTCATCTTGCTTCAATTGTTTAATTCAGTCTTATTTGCTGTGTTTCTTATTGTATATTCTCTTAGACGAGACACAGTCAAAGGAGACGGCAATTTGGCACATCACTGCACATTGTACGAGCACTCATAAAAGCATGGTGTTTATGATGATAAACTTTGATGGGGTTTGATTAAACATACAGATGCCGCCTGTCAAAGCGTGAACGATGACTATTTAATCTTCAAAACTTCTCAGAGCCTGCCTTGTTGTCTTTTCGCCTTATTTCTTAATTAGAATGTTGTTTTTTTTACCGCAGCACTTACAAAATCCGGCAAATTTCCAAACGGCGGCGACGGAGCTGCTAGACTGGTGCGGAGACCCCCGCGCCTTCCAACGGCCCTTCGAGCAAAGCCTCATGGGATGCCTCACGGTAAGGGACCGCCGGTGTCACCCCCACAACCAAGCAACCAACACACACTCACTTAAACACACACACACACACACACACACACACACACACACACACACACACACACACACACACACACACACACACACACACACACACACACTCTCAGGGGTTCAAGGACAGAGAAGGACCAGTGAAACAACTGCTGCATTAGCTGTTTTTTATCTGTCACGCCCCCCTCCCTCCTCCCTCTCTCCCCCCTCTCTCCCTCCCTTTATCCACTGCTTCATTCCCTGAGGGATCCATAGAATAGTAATGTTCTGTACTAAGGTCAACGGGGGGAGGTAAAATCCCATTTCGACCAATAGGAACTATTGTGTCACCGATGAGCGGCTGTGTTTACAGTTCTCTTGGTTGTCGTGGAAGCGGGGCACTTAAAATAGGGTTGAATGCTAAATATCTATACAGACGCGTGTCTTCAAATCATAAAGGAAGCCATACGGGTGAGAGATGACACAAAGGTAAAGTGCTCCCTTCACATGTGACGGAGATTGTCGCCACTCAATGACTTACCGCGGTGATCAACGTCAAAAACGCTGGTGCATTTCAGACCCCACAGAGATGCTAATCTGGACCTCCGTTCACCGCACATAGCTCACAGAACACATGAGCCATTGGAACCTGTCGGGGACTCTTTGTACACACAAATTATATGATCATTCAATACCGCCCCTATCATCGGCCTTGTCAAATGTCAGCCTAGATAAGAGATTAGCCACTTACGCGCCAGTTCTTCCAGGGTAAACACAGAACCGCCGTACATCGAGGCCCTAACAAGCACCTCAATCAAACAGGACCTGGACGTGCTGCTGGGGAAGCTGTCACTCAAACTACCTTGGGCTACGCCGTGCTATTTCATTAATGTTTTAATATCGCCCCCGGTGGAGATGTGCGTTTTATATAGCTGCACTCTTGGGGGCCAATTTAAAGTACCCCCTCCCTGTATAGAACAAGCTGTGTAATGTCAGCCTGGGGAGAATGTTAAGGGAGACTACAGTACATGTATAGAGTACATTACACAGTATACTAACCCGATTACCCACAGTTCCCCTGCCACCGACGTGTCGGGTTATTGCTGTAATGCCGCGCAGCAGGCGTCCCTATCCACTGTTTGGCCGATTCGATTTGTGTCCTGCAGGGAAAATTTCAAGGCTTTTCAGAGCAGAGGGCACAGAAAAACCGGTCCTATTTGTTTCCAGGGTTTTATTTCCCCCCCATAACCGGTCGGTCCACCGTGTTAGCAGAGAACACATTGGGTCTGACAGCGCCTGGTAATATTGGCAGATTTAGCGGGAGTGGTAAACATGTAATATGTGTATTCGTCGCCACAAGCTGCCCCGGTTTGTCTTATTTCCACGCTCGACTGCCTCGTCTAATACGCTCAAACAGTTTAGTTCTGAGCCGGCGATTATCGGGACGGGGGTCGACTGGCCGTTTCTAATTCTTTCAGTAATCAAAGCATTGTAAGTAGTTGACATGGTGTCGCTAGATTGCAAAATGAGCACAAGAAATTAAATAAATAAGTAATCAAAGCCACACACATTCACTTACTTATCACAAACAATGTGGCGCGCTAAAGACACGCCGCATGCCCACAACTGATTAGATTAGGAACCCGGCGTACACAACGAGAAGACGAGGGCACGTGTTTGACTCGCGCTAGGAGATCCGCCACTAGCTCCGCCGACGGCGTGCAATTAAGTCGCCGAAATTAGAAGCGCCTCAGCGAGAAGCGCTTTGCGCTAGAATTACCATTTAGCGAAAACATACCTCTTAAGTTTAGATCCTAATTAGACAGCTCAACCTCATATATCATCCCCCTTAATGTCCGTTTTACTATAAATACCGGCCCCGTACATGCGGTCCTCTCCTCTTTTTTCGGGTGTTCTTACAGACTATACTTACAGAAGATAATCATACGGCGCGAGCTGCGTCGCGTTCAACCTTAGTACTTCTGGGGCCCTGAGTCCTGAGTCGGGAGGTTTTGACAGCACAGAAGACGGGAGATATACGATTTAGGAACGCACTGGAATGGGTTGGGGGGGGGGGGGGCCGAGGTGGTTGGGTCCATTTCTGTGGAGCCACGCTAGCTTCGCAGATCATAACATGTCCTGGAGGTCAAAGGGAAGGAGGACAGACCTCTTTGAGGAGATGATGGTGGTGGTAAATCAAAAGGCCACTCGCGCCACTTATGCCGGTGATATACAGGGGTCTCCTGTGGCGTCCCGGGGAGGGTGGGGGGGGGGGTTCTCTCTAATGGGGCAAATCTCAGTGGGCAACCTCCTTGCAGGGCCCCCAGGTTCCAGAAGGTTCTCTCGCCTTCCTGCCAGCCGTCTGCTCACAGAGACTGGATGGGACGAAGTCAACAGTGGTACCACAGCTTTGATGTGTGGAGGCCATATAAAATGTTGGCTATTTTCTTTTTATTTACGCCAGTGATCAAGTTAAAGGGGAACCATCACACTGGGCTATTTTCTAATATGTATTTTCCTGCTTCGTACGTGCATTGTGAACAAATCCGGGTCCGTTGGAACAACTCTTGTTGCCCTGAATAAGTTCGACCATTGACTTCATTTATCCAGGATTTTTCGATCTAAATGGCCCGATTAGGGTAAAATGGCGGCAGTGGTTCAACTTTTTCTCGAGAACCGAGTTGTTGCTAATCTGCATTTTTTGTCCCAACAGGCATATTAAACATTACCATCTTATATTGGAGAATAGCTGAGTGAGGCAGTTTTTGAGTGAAATTGTTTAAACTATTAACTGAGTTGGTTTCAAGCAAAGTCATCAAACAAAGGCAAAACTAAGCTAGCCCCAATTCAATCCATGAACCCAATGAAGTGTTATGCATGTGATTTATCGGAATAAGAAATATGCCCAATTGCACTGTGATTGTGGTGTTCTCCTACCGGCCGTGACTGAACTGTCTCTTTGTTTAGGTGGTGAGCCGCGTTGCTGCCCAGCAAGGCTACGACTTGGACCTGGGCTATCGACTTCTGGCCGTGTGCGCTGCCAACAGGGACAAGTTCACCCCCAAATCAGCAGGTAAGCCCACCGTTTTGTTTTGCTTCAATGTTAAAAAAAGAAGTAGATTTTCCTACGTTCTCACCGGAGAAATCGTGTCTAATTGGATAATGGTCGTTTTTAGTCTCGTTTTTATCTCTATGGAGGATTTGAACCGGAGATTAACTGTGCACAAGTTTGAAGGAAATCCAAAGTGCAGGGGCTACCCGGTTATTCGACTGGGCAGCTCTCCTCTGGCTCCGAGTACTCTTTGTTTTCAATAACTGTTCCGCTTAATATTTGTCCTTGTTTGACGGCAAAAAAAAAAAAGATTATCTTCTGTTGTTGTTGTTTAACAGCCGGTCTCTTGTGTGTCTGTGTGAACAATCAAACCTTTTGTGTTTTATGTTGTGGTTGAGCTTTTTCCATCGAGAACATGGTTGACATTGAGCAATACAAAAGCAACTCTTGACCTGATCAACGCAAATGGTTATTGGACTACAAAACAGGAAAGAATGTAATGTTGCAGGCAATAACTTCCCGGTTTCCTTTGCCTTTATGCAGTGGGATTGACAGGGCATAGTGATGGTCTGCTATCATTGTTATCAAACGTGGCCCAGGCAGCGTGTCAGGGCATGGTGCAAATGAAGATGTATCGGGTGTCGGCAGCACGGCAGATAGCTAACGTAACAGCGAACATATTTCCGCAGTCCCAGAGCAATCTTTGATTTGTGGTTTCCACCTGTCTTGGGTTACGGGAGGGAAATGTGTTGCGCAATTCCACACACACACACACACACACACACACACACACACACACACACACACACACACACACACACACACACACACACACACACACACACTGTTTAGATTTTGTTGGTGTGTGTGCTGCTCTGATTGATGTCGTTCAGTGGTTTTATTCTCTCTGATGGTATATAAGACTTTAAATCTGATGACATCACTCTTCGCTCTTGCTCTATTCTGTCTCCCTCTCTCTCTTTTATATGTGCTCTGCCTCTCTCTCTTTAGCTTTTCCGTCTTTCTCTTTCTTGCTCTCTCGCTCTCACATAACTCATTTTCATTTCTCACTCACTCACAACTAGTATTAGCCAACCGCTACCCTAATGTGTTTCATTTCATATCCAAAATCCCCATGGAACCGGCCATTAAAAGACATTCATGCACAATTATGCATATGCTTTAATACATATACTTTGTATTGCCCAGAAGAGAGATTTCTGAGACGGATAAGTAAAGATCACACTGTGATGGAAGGTCCCTGCAGAGAAACTCTGAAGCCATGTCGGGGGGGCCCAGAGAGAGGGGGTATCCTGCGGGGCTGTTGCCCAGCGACAGCGAGAGAGAGAGAGGGAATCACATGGGATCAAGTTTGGCGGCAACAGGTCGGTCATCCCACACCTGAGCCAGGCAAGGGCTTGGCCAGAGTCAGACCAGAACCAGGCCAGAGCCAGTACCAAACCAGGCCAGAGTCAGACCAGAACCAGGCCAGAGCCAGTACCAAACCAGGCCAGAGTCAGACCAGAACCAGGCCAGAGCCAGTACCAAACCAGGCCAGAGTCAGACCAGAACCAGGCCAGAGCCAGTCCCAAACCAGGCCAGAGTCAGACCAGAACCAGGCCAGAGCCAGTCCCAAACCAGGCCAGAGTCAGACCAGAACCAGGCCAGAGCCAGTCCCAAACCAGTCCCAAACCAGGCCAGAGTCAGACCAGAACCAGGCCAGAGCCAGCCCCAAACCAGGCCAGAGTCAGACCAGAACAAGGCCAGAGCCAGTCCCAAACCAGGCCAGAGTCAGACCAGAACCAGGCCAGAGCCAGTCCCAAACCAGGCCCGAACCAAGCCAGAGCCAGTGTCTGCCGTTGAACAAGGAAGAGGTAGTGGATTATTGCAACCCCTTGAAATCTAAGAAAAAAGTAAACTCACAAAGAAAAATAAACAATAGAGTGGATTACACGGGAGGAGAAAATACTTTGTAAACTGACGATGTGTCGGACTCGACCCACTTTCTTTGTCTGTTTGAAGTCAACACAATGTTTAGCCCACCGTGTTGCTGGCTCTGTAAATGTTTGAAAGGGGACATTCGGTAGAACTTAGTTTGTCTCATGCATTTGTGAACCCAGTACAAATCTATTGCGTTCACTTCAAACATGGCACAGCAAGGCACCACGTGAAACGGGCATGCCTCCGTCAAGTAGCCCCTGTTTGCTGCTTATCTCCTAGCTTACAAAGACACCAGCATTGCCTGATTGCCTGTCTTTGTCTCACAGATACAACATGATTGGACGCCCGCAGGTTCCTTTTATGCACTGCAATGCGCCGGTCAACAGCCAATCAAATATCTCCTAATCTGTTGTTTAGATAAGGCGGGGAATGAGAGTGGAATGTAGACCTCCCCTGTTTAGAGCAATGCTTGACGCAAATAATTAGCCTGGATCCAACTAAGAGGTAGACTAGGTCAACCGGCCCGAGTTAGGTTTGATTTGAGGTGACTGACGGGTTCTGCAGTCAGTGTGGTGGACGGGTTGAGTACTGTTCCGTCGTCTGAAGTTATTCTCCAGAACACGGGAGAAATTTGAGTTAAAATATATGCTGAGCGAGAGGGCCGAACAGCAGATCACAAGCGAAAAGCAATAAGAAAATCAATGTTGTCTTTGTGGCTGACTGAGTACAGCTAAAAGGAGATTGTATTAAAGGATCTGTCACATAATGCCTAGAAATGCAAAAACTGCTGTTGTTCTTTTAGTGGTGTGTGTACAGAACTCAAGGTAAACCCTTCTCCAAGTGCAAGCAATATTTAGATTTGTTTTCCAGAGTACCGGTACCAACAACGGATGAATGGATGTACGTACGGACTCAGTACAGAGAAATCAATGCTAGCATTCCATTGAGCTAACCTGAGGTGATTCCTGGTTGTGTTTTGCTAGTTTTAGCAAAACCTTCCAGTTTTAGTGTTAGCTGTGTTACGTTTTACAGGTGGCTTACGATAAAGGGGGGCGGGACATATTGGGGGTGGGGGTGGGGGAGGGGGGCATGGACCGACTCTTGTCTGTTAGCCCTGGTCTCTCTTTGTGAACAGGATTAGCCCTCTTCATTAATCTGTGATTATGGATACCATTTTACCACAGGGAGCAAAGCCTTGCACGTGAGCCCCTGCCGCTGTTCAAAGAGAAAAAGCTCACTGGGTCTGTATGGGTAAATCCATGGAGGACTACTACTACCCCCCCCCCACACCCCCTCATCCCCGTGCTCTCTTTCTCTCATTAAAGGGCCCCTGTATCACTCATTTCATTAGTGTCATACACTTGCTCATCGGCAACAAGAAAGGGAAACCCTCTGTGGTTAGAAGTGGTTCGGTCCGCCACAAGTGGTTTAGATTGAGGCGCATAGGCGCGATTCTCGCTCTTTGTGGCGCATTCCAAATTGCTTTGCGCCTCAGTAGGCTTCCGGAATCTCTCAATTTGTAAAGCGTGAAACGCGGGAAAGTGCCACCGAGTAACACTGGGATTGGGGGGGGGGGGAGGGCGTGCCGACGACGAAAACGCAGGAGTTTGTTTGTTATCATTCGCTGTCGTGTAACAAATGTCTGGTAAACGGAACGTTGCGACATCCCAACGGCTAATTAGCCGGTCACACCCTCCTCCTTATACGAGTGTCGTTGTCCTTTTAAAATTCCCTCGTCCGTTATGATCTCCAGACATCTGCTGCTCGTTTAATTGAACACCGCGCGCGTCGTCTCAAAATGTCAACACCACAAAATATCTCCTCCAGCGATGGGGGACACGGTTAACTTTTCCGTCTGGTGTAATTGTTTTGACTCTGAAGGTTATCTTTCTACCGAGAGTCTGTGAGACTTTGGCGAATTCAGTTTGTTAGTTTTTTTGGGCCTTTTAATCATTGAGAGACTATATAATTAGAGCTGGTCACTGTGTGATTTTCAACCACACCAGAAGCTGTAATGAACGGTCTTTTGACAGAATTGTATTTCATACTTAAAATTATTGTTTTTGTTGATTTGTTGTTAGTTCTTTTTCACTTTCAGTTTAACTTACTCCGAGGCCTGTTCCAAAAATAAATGTTCCTAAAACAAAGATGATAAGGAATGGGATGCACGTCGCAGCAAAAACATTGTTTTCCCAAGATATCTCGCTAAAGACATAGCAGCCAAGGCAGGCTACTCATTAAAACTGGGGAAAGAGTCAGAGCTTCTTTGATTTGGGTTTTTTTTTCACCGAAAATCTTTCTTGGTGGCCTTGACCATGTTTGACCGAGAGCCGCGGTTGAATTGAACCACGGACTGTGTTTAAACGAAAAAACTACCTGAACAAAACAATCAATGGTGCTTCAGAGCACAGTTTGCCCTTGTGGAGCCTCTAAACAATATAGTCTGCCAGTGATTAATTGGGTCACGGCACGCTTGTATATTTAAGTCCTAATCTTCCAATCTTCGTCCTTAACCGTTTTTAACATAATTTCAGAATAGGTTGACATCCTGTAGAAAAATAATGTGGTTGCTGTAAATCATGGGTGCTTGTGCCATGAGTCACGTCGCTATTTATCTCATATGTATCTTAAACTCAGATTTCCGGGCGCCAGACATTGTGCATGGTGAGGCTCCTCCCCTCTCAGACAGCCCTGATGATGACAGGCCCAGATCTGAGCACCACAGAGCCAGAATGCCCCCCCCCCCACCCCCCTGTGGTCTTAATCACCACGGCTCACTGGATGGATTAAGTCAACAGTTTTCATCAAGTTGCCAGTCATTGGGTGGGATGGGATTGTTGGATTAGCTCAATTCAGTGCTCAATATACCAGTCTGAACCATTTCAGTCACTGGTTTTTGGCGAGGGACAGCTTTCTTTGTTTTGGTGTGTGTGTGTGTGTGTGTGTGTGTGTGTGTGTGTGTGTGTGTGTGTGTGTGTGTGTGTGTGTGTGTGTGTGTGTGTGTGTGTGTGTGTGTGTGTGTGTGTGTGTGTGTGTGTGTGTGTGTGTGTGTGTGTGTGTATCACCAAGAAAGGTTGCTTTAAGTGAATTGATTGAGGCTTCTCCTTCCTGGCCCTGGACAAGGGCCAAGACACAGGCTGTCAAGCACATTAGGCCCCGCCCCCTTTGCAAGTTTGAAATGTGAGCTGGCTGTTTTTTCTTTTTTCACCTCCTCTCGCTCTCTCTCTCTCTCTCTCTCTTGCTCTCTCGCCATCTCCCCCCCCCCACCACCCATCCTTCCCTCCCTTTCCCTTCTGCCAAAGTGGCTGTGGCTGCTTCTGTGTGATGTGTGTGTTGAGAGAGCGAGCAATGGATCACTAGACAGAAAAAGAAGATACATCAATAACAGCTGCATACAGCCGAGGTGAGGAGATAAGCATTTGGTGCCCGCTCTCTCTCTCTCTCTCTCTCTCTCTCTCTCTCTCTCTCTCTCTCTCTCTCTCTCTCTCTCTCTCTCTCTCTCTCTCTCTCTCTCTCTCTCTCTGTCTTTAACCCTTCAGTGCTGCTGAGGCCTGGTTCCTTGTTGAGCTTTGAATTATTTGTGGCGATGCCATACCTTTTGTGTGTGTGTTTGTGCTTGTGCCTGTACTTGTGTGTGTCTGTGACTGAGTGTCTGGTCCCTGGCCTGCCTGCCTTTTTCTGCCTGTTAGTGCTTCATGAAGTCAACCCACCACCACCACCACCACTGCCGCCGCTGCCGCCACCTCCTCCCTCCCTCCCTCCCTCCCTCCCTCCCTCCCTCCCTCCCTTCACCTCCTCCCTCCTTCCACCTCCTCCCTCCCTCCTCCTCTGTCCTCTCTTTCACAGCTTATCCCTGTTTTCCCTGCCGCTGTCTCTGGGGTGTTTGCTGCCTCGCTGCAAAGAGGCTGGTGGAGAGAGTACAGCAGGAGCCCATTAGCACCGACTCCATCTGTGATTGGTTTTGCCTGTGAAACAGGGAAGAGAGAGGGGGAGAGAGAGAGAGAGAGAGAGAGAGAGAGAGAGAGAGAGAGAGAGAGAGAGAGAGAGAGAGAGAGGGAGGGAGAGAGAGAGAAGGGGGAGAGTGAGAGCCGCCATGAATAATTGATGTGTATTGTGCAGTTGGTCGCTAGACACGGCGAAAGAGGGAGAGAAAAAGGGGGGGAGAGAGCGAGAGAGAGAGAGAGACTGCTGCCCTGAGAAATGGTTCTGGTAGCAGGTTAGGGTGGGTGGAGGGGGGGGGGCGGGGGGAGGCAGGGAGCCAGTCTTCTCACACTGAGAGAGAGAGAGGGGGGCGAGAGAGAGAGAGAGAGAGAGAGAGAGAGAGAGAGAGAGAGAGAGAGAGGCTTTTAAAATAGCTGCTGGCTCCGACAGAGCACAGATTATGCCTGCCCTGCATCACCTTTGTTCTCCTCTCGCTGGTTTTCCCGCGCTGCGGAGAAAATCAGTGTTTCTGAAGACACACAGCCCCCACACCCACCACACCCCACCCTGCCGCTCTGTTGTTTATCTGCTGTGTACCGTCTTCTGCACGGCAACCGGCGCAAGACACCCACGGGTGCAAGGGCACCCGCATTTTGGTTACGCTTGGATAAATGTGGGTGGTGTTTTACGGGTAAAGGAGGAGACGTATTTGAGTCAGCATTGGCAGGGATGGGTGAGTGGGTGGGTGGGTGCGGTGGATGTCTTACTTGGAGTAATGTCGCAATAGTTTACCATGTTGGTGTTCGTAGGTGGTGGTGGTGGTGGTTGTGGTTGTAGGTCGGGCGGTGTTGGTGGTTGTGGTGGAGGTCCTTGTGGTGTTTGTGGTGGCGGTGGTTGTGGTGGAGGTCATGTTGGTGGTGGTCACAGGGTGGTGGTTGTGGTTGCTATGGTGGTGGGCGTGGAGCTCAGAGTGTTGTCGTTGGTGGTGGTGGATACACAGTGGAGGCGATTGGGTGGGTGTTGTTGACCCCGCTGCCTTGCCCGTGAACCAGGGGAATGGGGTTTTGACGGTGTGTCGCCCGGCAGCCCTCCATATGATAGAGTTGCAGCAGCTGACTGCCACAGTTTGACCCACTTTGCCATCGCTCACAGAGACGAGGTCAAAGCGGTCTTGGTTATCCCCTGGAGTCCAGCTAGCCTATCAGAGAGCCTACTTCATTTTCCCTGTGGGTGGAACTGAACATGGGTGGCTTTGATGGCCCAGACAGACGGCCGGATGGTTTTTGTTAATAGACGGAAAGCGTTTAACATAACTTGTATCTGAGGTCTCATTATAACTGCTAATAACGTGTTAGAGGCTGTTTATCAAAGGCGCCTTAGCTCGGGAATCAAGCTTCTTTATTTCTCTTTAGTTTCTCCTTGCTTGATCAGACACAACATGACATTTTTATTTGTTTTGGGTTGTCTCTCTCGCTCTCCGTCTCCCATCAGCTAAGCCTCTCTCGCACGGTATTGAGTCATTCATAATACGCCGGTTCTTTTTTGGAACAATTACATTTTTCATAAATGATCTACCGTCTAGTGACATGCTGGAACAGGAGGTTCCCTGGGACGGGCGGCACGGCTGTCTGGCTCACCGTTCCAACCCGTCATTATCTTTCCTCCTGAGTCAAATGTGATCTTCGTTGGCTATAAAGAGAGGAATCTGTGTTTTTCTTCAGCCGGAGTGGCGGTGATAGACAGAGAGGAGAAAACGGATGCAAATTGAATATAAGGAGCTTTAAGTTGCCGGTTAATACGACAAATCGACTTTATTCTATCTTGGCCTCTCTGAAAGACAACCATGTTCTCATGGTGTAGGAGTCGAAGTAAGCGAGGGAATCCTCTGCCAGATCCAATACTCTTGTGGTCAGACAGCTTGCTCCGAGCAACCGCGGCTTAGCTCCTAAGTCCACTGGGCGGACCATCACTTGCCTTTTCCCAACCTTCGTCCGTTTTGTTGGGTGAAAACAGGCCAGACTCGCGCTTGGCTCACTGTGCCCCCCCCGCGCCCCCCCGGCTTGCTTCATACCTGAGGTCATCGCGAAGGAACGCTGCTTCACTGCTGCATCATAGATCAGCTAATCATTGGTTTTATACTCTTATCTGTCCGCCTGATGGTTTGTAACGGCATGTATTTCTGAAACCCGACGCCATTGCGTCGGGGTGAGACTTCAGCGTGATCAGCCGAGGATTACACCCCCGCAGAGAGCTTAGGCAACTTGAAAGAAATGAAACAGCACCACCCTATCACCTCATAGATGGGGTGTGTGTGCGTGTGTGTTTGTGTGTGCGTGCGCAACTATCAGCTCCACGATCAACTGTCTTGTTTGTCCGTCTGTCTGTCATGACTTGTCCTTATTGCATTGACTACATCAAGGAATGTGTTGCCTCTCTTTTGCATCTAAAGTCATAGTAAAAATGTGACCATTTGAACCCCACAGAGTCCCACACCTGCAGGAGATGTCAGACTGATTCAGGTATTGCTTGTGTGCCGAAGTGCCGTACAAAAAAAAACTAAACATAAGCATTGGCTGGACCCTTACCATCCCCATCCGAGTGTTTACATTCTGTTTCCCACACACACGCGCACACACACACGCACACACACACACTGTAAGGATTGCACAGACATTGGCTGCTGTTCTGTTATGTTGTTGGAGTTTTATGAAGCATGGTTGTCTACACATTGTGGTTGTTGATTTATCTATATATATTGATTTTTGTCATGTTATTTTTATTTGGATCAGTATTATTTATTCAACTTTGCTTTTGCCACACTCCACATTTCTCCCATGAGCTTTTCAGCGTAGAAGTCGTCCAAGGATCATGTACTTTCAAATGATGTCATATTGAAATACTAGCTGGGTGTGAATGTTCCAATCTAGGGGTAGGTCTTCTGAACGATGGGATAACGTTCATTGTGACCAGTTTGGCCGATGTTGGCGCCTACAGAACCGGTTGTTATTCAGATGTGGTGGGGGGGGGGGGGGGGGGGGGGGG
>NW_026613585.1:0-10000 GCF_026213295.1 Gadus chalcogrammus
CAGCCGGATCCCGCTAATAGATGTTATTTGGCGTTAAGTGCGGGGGGGGGCCAGGGGTGTGTTTAAATATGTTTCCATGCCTGCGTTTGTTCATTTATCAACGATTAAGTGGCCTCTCACACCAGGCCCTTTGGAGTTTACTTTGAGCGGCGTGCGGGAATTAACGCGGCATGGTTAAGGACAGGTAATATCGCTCACGACGCCTCAAGCGATCGCTCTTATTGTGTTATGATCCCATTCCACTGCTGCCGCCACTAGATACCACCGCACACAGGGAAACCCTTCCACGTTCGCCTTTAATCCACACTCGCATCACCTTTACACTTGATACGTTGTAGTGGTGACTGGGGAGCAGGTGAAGTGTTTGGAGGGGAACTTGTGGATTACTTTGTGTATTTTCCTGGTTTTTATCGTGATATCTCTGGAAGACTATCAGCCACGGTTATTTCGACTATTTACGATTGGGTCTTTTAGCTTTTACCCACAGCTTCCTCTGAAGTTAGACATGGGACATTGTGGAGCAGGGGAAGGCCTGTGCAGTCCCGTATCTGGCTCAGGGACACCTCCAGGCCAGGCTGTGGATATCGGAGGATCGAACCAAGTACCCCCCCCCCCCCCTGCCACATCATTAACCTTTCCCCCCTTCTCTCAGACCCACTTCATGAAACGATGAGAGACAAAACGCCGCTGACTCATACCTCTGCATGAAAGCATCAGGCTAATTAAGGACACCTGTCCTGTAGACGAACAGGCGCCTCCAAACAAGGAGCCTGCGAGTGTTGCGTGCAGGTAGACCTCACACCACATTAACACGCAGCACTGCTGTCAGAGCGCGTTCCCAGCTGTACGACAGGGGAAACGCGGTGAGAAGCAGCACCCCTGCATGTAGCCCAGAATACATCAACCGGGAGGGGGAGAGAGAGAGAGAGAGAGAGAGAGAGAGAGAGAGAGAGAGAGAGAGAGAGAGAGAGAGAGAGAGAGAGAGAGAGAGAACGAGAGCCGACAGGGGGAGGGATCTAGAGAATGAGAGGGACCGTGCAGAACAGATTTAGTTGAATACCTACAGTGAGCGTGCTCTTATGTATGGCCGTGTCTATCTATCTCGTGAGCTTGCCGGAATTGAGTCGGATTGGTTTTCAAACAAGAAGCAGTTGCGTTAATATATTTCAGAATGTAGAGAAAATAATGAAATGCATGTATACGTCTTCAAAAACACATTTGACATTTATTATTTTTTGTTATTTACACATCGCATATAATGTGTTGATTGATTTTCGAGACTTCAGGGTCTTGGGAAGGGAATGCGGCTTGGTTTGTTTTGTAGAAATCATTTCTTACACATTCTTATTAAATGATTTATTTTCTTATATATTTGTGCGAGCATCCAAAAAAAGAACTATTAAATGATGAAAAGCAATTCTGGATCTTGTTTTGGGCATCTGTGATTATTTAGAAACCAATCTGGCTCCAAACGACAAGGCTTATTTGTAAACCCACACCTAAATAAATCTGCAAGTTTGAACGTGCCTGCGGAAATAGCAGCATCACGATCGGAAAGTAATGGTGCCACAGTGCGCGAAACACGATTTTGCTTGATTTTTCGCAGTTCTACCCGTCCTGATGACATCTCTCCTGCACCTCAGCCTACTCCCAGGCAACCATTGAGCGTGAACTCGCCAGTCCTTTGTGCGAACCCATAGCGAGTTGACGTCTGGCGTCAAACTGAGACAGGCCTTCAAAGACAACACAAACTTGAATGTCTCCTTGTAATTTGCTGCAGTGCATCATGGGACAGGACATTTATAGGGGCCCTGGAAAGACCCCCCCAGGGGAGGCCAGGGTTTTAGATCCAGCCTATCTACAGAGCTTGAAGTTAATTAAGTAATTATGGGCGCCCGTCAGGACGATGAAATATGCATGAGACGTGATTGGGGCGTTTGTGATTGTGTAATCTAATTTCAAACGCCCGACTATCCCTGTCGGCCAGGTAACGGGGACACGCACATGCGCACGTACACACACACATGCACACACACACACACACACACACACATACGTGTGCTCATACACACACATGCACGCACAGGCGCATACACATGCACTCATACAGAAATGCATATGCACACGTTAACACAGACAGATACACTCACACATAAACACACACACACGCACGCACGTCGCACGCACGCACACACACACACACACACACACACACACACACACACACACACACACACACACACACATACACGCACGCACACACACACACACACACACACACACACATACACACACACACACACACACACACACACACACACACACACACACACACACACACACACACACACACACACACACACACACACACACACACACACACACACACACACACACAGATAATACCTGCACGAGCATTTCAACATTCACAGACAGGTACATTCACTCAACGGTACTTTTCCATGTCCATCAAACACGTCTATCTATTGCTGTTTTCCACTTGGAGTACCTCGTTATATTAATTAAAATGAGGTAATCAGGGTGGACTAATCCGCTAAGCAGGCTAGAGTAGGGGATCGTGTCTTCTTATCTAATCCATATAATTGTATTTGTGGATGATTATGAGATGATTATGGCCGCATTCCAATCGCTAAACGCCGCGTGCGTCAGCTCAGAACACACATGAAAAATACTTGGTATTCATCCTATTTTGATCTGCGGCGAGACTTTTCGCCTACCTTTTTGCCTTTTCTGCATTCCATTTCCCCCCCCCCCACTCCGCCCCCTTGTATTGATGTGCTTTAAAATCTATATGGCAACAAAATCCCTCCCTGCTCCCTCGAAACGATACATCCTGCAGAGAACTTTGACTCAGTCGATAGCAAACAAGAGATCAGTGACCACAGGAATATACCACCAGAAAGACTGTCCATCTCCAACCTGCTTCCACACTGCTCCACTGGGTTCCAGAGCTCCACCGCAAGAAGAGGCACATGCTCTCTGCAGCACGCACACCCACACACGCACACAAACACACACACACACACACACACACACACACACACACACACACACACACACACACACACACACACACACACACACACACACACACACACACACACACACACACACAGAGACACACAGAGAAATCTACAAGCGCACACAAATACTCTCATATCCTCTCCATCCCTAGCATTTCTATTGACCCAAATGCATTTGTCGCTCCCTTTTCATGTTTCTCTCTTGCTTTCTCGTTGGGTGTGTACGTGTGTATCGATTCAGACAGTATTAGCAGAGCTGAAATATCACGTTATACATTTGACCATTCTTGTCCTTTTCCACGGGGCCGGCAAGTCCTTTGCGAGTCCTTTTTCTCATCCATAATCATTTTATGGAATGGGACTCATCATTCCAAAATAACCTCAAGAATATTTTAAATTAATCATATGTATGCCAACTGTGAAAGAAGCATAACAAGCAAATCTCAGCTCTTTTTAAGTCTGCTTTTGTTTTTTCATTTCATCACTGGGGGAACTGGGAGCTACTCCAGTACTGAAACTGGTCCCAGTGCACCAGGAACCACATGAAGCAGAACGCGGAGAGAGAGCACGAGAGAGAGAGAGAGAGAGAGAGAGAGAGAGAGAGAGAGAGAGAGAGTGAGAGAGAGAGAGAGAGAGAAGGAAAACGACTTTGTAAGAGATGAAGAGAGATTGAGGAGTGAGAGGAGAGGTTGAAAGAGAGGTAAAAAAAGAGGGGAGTGAGCGCGAGATAGGGACTGAGATTAAAGGGCTTGTGTGTGTCGCTCCAAAGGGAGCGAGGAAGCCCCGGAGCGTCCTGCACCACCGTGTTCCCCGTGTGAAAGCTCGCGCGTCACCCCCTCTGCTTTCTGTTCATGTAAAAAAGCCTGAAGAAGCCCATACTACTATGAACTGTCGAGCAATGTTAGATCATGCGTTCACATGGGCCGTAAGGTTGTGATAATGGAGGACTAGAGGCCCGGTCCTGTCAATTACATGAAGACACTTCTAAATCATTATTTAAAAATACATTCATATTATGCTGAGTAGCATGTTGAGCCTTAATCTGCTTTCAATTATTGATTTTTTTATTAGTTCCGTTTTGTGATAAGACCTCGATAAGAAATGAAAACATCAATTGTTTCGTGTTCATCCTTTCCCAGACATCAGGTTATCTTTCATCTATCTTTCTTTATCAGACGACTGGGTGCAGAGTGTAGGCGAGACGCAGGTGTCTTGGCTTGGCAGCAGATGGCTGTCTTCCTGACCCCTTGTCTAGCTCCTTTAAAAGTCACACCTAGCCTGTGTGATACAGCTCATTAATTTCATGTTTTGACCTATAGCACGGCAGAACAGTGGCCTCTGTTCTGACCTGTCACTTCCCCACGAGTCATGTGAATCATGTGACACGGTTAAACACAGCGTGTTGCCACCGCGGAAAAAATAAGACTTCAAGACCACCATTTTGCATCTGTTTTTTTTATAGCGTGAATTGTACTTCACAGCGGTTGTTTTTGTCAATCAGAAGGGGTAAATTTGGCATTCATTCGGATAGCTGCTTGGTAACACACTGGCCGATCAGTTGTGCTCGGACTGTATGCGTACAGATGAGTGTGTAGGGTCGGCCTAGCTCTGGAACGTGTTGCCCTGGTACCGGAAGGTTGCTAGTTCGATCCTCCTAGCTCCGAGTGTCGAGGTGTCCCTGAGCAAGACACCTGACCCTTTCTGCTCCTGACGAGCTGGCTGACGCCTTGCATGGTTGACTCCACTGTTGATGAGTGAATGTATATACCAAGCGTTGTCAGTGGCATTTGGATAAAGTGTCTGCTAAATGCTGTAAATGTAACTGTAATGAACTCTAACCTTGAGAAGAGCACGATTGCAAATCAGGTTTCAAATCAAAAGTTCCTTCAAGGCGTTCTTTCTGAAGGTGTATTTCATGGGACCTACCAGAATAATGTGCATGTCATCTCCATGCTTTGTGATTTACATAACTCTGTCTAAGGCCCGGGAGGGTTGTTCACAGAGGGTAAACCCAGCTGAAACCGGGGCGCTTGCTTTGTATGAATTTGACTAACAATACATATTTGCATCCGTAAAAAAACGACAAAATAACAACTCAACTGCCCACGTAGAAAGGGTCAGTGAAGACGACCTCTATTTAACTGGAAGCACGACAAACCGGCTCTTATCGTTCCAGACTGAATTTGACTAAACCAAGAAATGTATTCACGTCGATAGCCAATATTTGATGCAATCTAAAGACCTCGGTAGTCCATCCATAGAGCTTATCATCACTTTTACACAACTACATTGTAAAACGGCAAGGATCGATAATTAATTACACACCGCCTGTCAGACAGGGCTCTGCATGTTCAGAAATCAGAACGACTTCTTAGAAAACGGACTGCAATCCTCCATGTCTTCCCTCCACCCTGTTATGTCCTGATTCCCATTCCTTCCTCCATCTCTTCCCTCCACCCTGTTCTGTCCTGATTGCCCATTCCTTCCTCCATCTCTTCCCTCCACCCTGTTCTGTCCTGATTCCCATTCCTTCCTACATCTCTTCCTCTACAGACGCAGCTTACCATGCTGGACGGCAGTGTCTGCTTCCGAACCCCGGAAATGAGGTGATATTGGTATAATGGAAGAGCACGTCCGAGCAAACAGAGCACGCCCACCGCTGGGCTTTTTATAGGCTCATAAGACAACTACACGTCTGCCGTGCTGTGGGTTCAGCCCCCGGTGATATCCACGTCTGGCTGGAGAAATCAAACCTATTATTATCGACACGATTGGCTGTCTAGCCGGTCGCTTAATGATAGTGTCCGTTTTATTTCTCTTGTGCGAGGATGACAGTTTTTGTGAAGTGATGTTGGAAAATGTTAAAGAAAGAAAAGTTTCTTGTTGGACTTGTTAAGATAGTTTTGGACCAAAGAGAACAAAAATAGCCCAGGCATTGGTGTACTTCAGACAGTAAGACTGGGAATGCTTGTGTGCAGATGGATACCCAATAGCTGTGTTCCTTTGCCAAATTTCCTCTTTCCGAAGTTTTTCTTGGGCATCACTCACAAAATTATTGATGGAGAAATGCAGCCACTCACTCTTCCTCGCCGGGCCCCCCATACGGTGATCTGGTTTATTTAGTTAGCAGTTAGTGTTGGCCTCACGTAATAACTCTGTTTGGTAACTGCAGCCACACTACATCATTTACCATAGAGCCCACTAATAAGCTGGTGGGTCATGTTTACCTTATAACAAATATCTCACCGCGACAGCTTTGTGAGTGTGAGCGTGCTGCCTCCGTCCCTCGGCGACAGTACTTGGGCCTAAAGGAGAGGGGAGAGAGACGGGGGGCTGGGGGGCTGGGGGGGGCCCTCTGCAAACACTTGAGTATTATTTCTGTCCTGAAGCTGTCAGCGTTCGGTCGCAGATTGAGGCTGTGATTAATAAAAACGGGCCGTTCCCCCTCAAGTCTATTCTCACCTTCGCCTTCCTGACGCCGCTGCCTTCCTCCTCCTCCTCCTCCTCCTCCTCCTCCTCCTCCTCTTCCTCCGACACATTCCACTCTCGTCTGCCCCCCTGTCAACGAGTCTCCTTAATCTCGTCCTCTGCTTCAAAAACATAAGAAAATAGAAATCCCTGTCACTGCCTTTCTCCCTGCCGTATCCCTCCGCCGTCGCCCACCTGCGTACATGAATATATCCCTGATGTTTGTTCTTTCTTCCTCAACTTCTTTCACTCCCTCCTCTCCCTCTTCTCCCAACTCCCCCTCCTCTTCCTCCTTTTCATCCTCGCCCTGCTCTCACTTACTTCTCTCCCCTTCTTCCTCTCCCTCCTCTCCCCCCTCTTCCTCTTCTTCCTCCTCTTCCTCCTCCTCTCTCTCCTCTCCCTTGTTTCCCATCCCTCCCTACCCTTCCTCCTCTCCCTCCTCTCCCTCCTCTCCCTCCTCTCCCCCCTCTTCCTCTTCTTCCTCCTCTTCCTCCTCTTTCTCCTCTCCCTCCTCTTCCTCCTCTTCCTCCTCTCCCTCCTCTTCCTCCTCTCCCTCCTCTCCCTCCTCTCCCTCCTCTTCCTCCTCTTCCTCCTCTCCCTCCTCTTCCTCCTCTCCCTTATTTCCCTCCTCTCCTTCCTCTTCCTCCTCTTCTTCCTCTCCCTTATTTCCCTACTCTCCCTCCTCTTCCTCCTCTTCCTCCTCTCCCTCCTCTTCCTCCTCTTCCTCCTCTTCCTCCTCTACCTCCTCTCCCTTGTTTCCCATCCCTCCCTTCCCTCCCTCCTCTCCCCCCCTCTCCCTCCTCTCCCTCCCCGGTCGCCTCCTCTCTGGAGCTCACGGTAAATGATGCATGGAAGACTCGCGGCCGCTGAGCGATCATTAGTGGGGTGGCGCAGGTGAACAGGAGCCAGATATGATGAAGAGAGGGAGGGACGAAGGGAGCGGCAGAGGACAGCGAAAAGTCACGTTTCCTCCCTGAAGCCTTCCCCCCCCCCCTGTGCCTTCACAAAGCCAGAAGTTGTTTGTGTAAAGTGCTGGTCATTGGCATTTCATATCTGAGTGGCCATTCATCTGTGGCCACACATACTGTATACAGTATACATGCACACAGCGGAGGCATGGGAGCCATTTGCTTGTGTGTGTTGCCTACGTGCACGCACACAGAAAAACACACACACACACACACACACACACACACACACACACACACACACACACACACACACACACACACACACACACACACACAATCACACACAGGCATGTATGTGCGCACATGCACAAACCCACACCTACACAGACACACACACATATGCTGACACACATTAACAGGGACAGAGCCATAAAGGTGTTCACACACACACGAAACACTGACGAACACAGAAGAGTCCGGGAGCCCACTACTACCATAAAAACTGGCCAGGACTTCATAGCCGGACGAATGTGCTGAGGAGCCGATATTACAAGGTGCACACAATGTGTCCCTCATGGAATATTATCAGCCAACAATGCCCGCATGGCTTTGATGATCATAAACAAAGTTGGAGTTTATAATTCAACGTGAGAACTCAATACGGGTAGACATCACCTGATACATACCCGATATGACAGCGGGGTTAAATCAAAACGCTGTGAACGGAATTATTGCAGTGCACCAGTGTTGGGGCTGTGATTGTTTTTAAATGGTAATTCGGTGAGGACTTTATGGATTCCTGTGGCTGCTAGTGATTTGATGTTCAGCCAGCACCCTGCCACCAGATGTTATGTTTAATTAGCGTTCACACGCACGCTTCATCGCTGTGCCGTGTCTTACCACCGCGCCACACAACACTTCCATTTACAAAGATCTATCCCCTGCTTCGCTCTCTCTCGCTCTCTCTCCCTCCTTCTGACTACAACACTGTCTCGCACAAACGCTGATAAGCGATGTTTGTCACATTGTGTGTTGATGTGTATTATATGCATGTGTGTGTGTGTGCGTGTGTTTGTGCGGGTTTTTCCCAAAGCTGACAAAAGTAACACAAACACAGACACAGATTCAACATCAACAAGGGGGAAAAATGTAACAAGAATATAAAGAAATCCAGGAAACGAACAAACATATCTCCGGTCCTGGATTGGCTCCAGCTTCCAGACACAGTTGTTTCTCTGCTGCACGTGGAGATAATCAGGTAGACTGAGTTTACTGCACGTACCTCCTGTCTAACGCCGAGTCCTGCTACTGGAGAGCTGGAGATGCAGAAGGAGCATGTCCATAACCATGGAGATTTTAATGACTCTTTAAACACTGCTTGGCAAGTGTTCCGCACAAATGATCACGTACACAATATACTCTCAGGAGGCGCAGCGCCAGAACATTTAATAATGGTCCGGATATAGCCCAGAGAATCTGCATGAACGTTGCATCTCTTGGTGGTCATTAGAGGATAGTTTGAGAAACAGGCATCCTATCTTTCTATTTGCCTATTAACGGACATAATTTGAATGTAAATCAAACAGGGCACTGTTTGCGATGTGACCGCTGTGTGATGTCTGTTTACAGAAGGGTTTCTCGGTTTGAGATTGATTGTTTTTTGATGGAGTTGATGTGAGAATAGAATGATGGCAGTGGGGCATCTCTGCCCATCACCACAGCCCCCTGGTGTGCAGAAATGCAGCACCGAGTGTATGACTGCAGAGGTGCAACAAGCGATCGAATCTCTACCTTCACGGTAGCCGGTGAAAGGTTCTGCTTTGTACGTCGTTGCACCAGGTTATTTGGTATTGCGAAATATCTCGGGACAAGCTGGTGGATAGATTCTCCCAATTTCAACCCTCTTCCATCACCTAAAATCCCCTCATCGCCACCACCACCCCCCACCCCCCCTACTCCCCTGGCCAGCCCCCTCCCCGCTGCAGAGAGGGAGGCAGAGTTTCTAGGGCAACAATCAGAGTAATTGTCCTAAGTCTGACACATGCAATCTGCTAAAAGCCTGGAGGCCTAAGGGCCCAGGTGTCCCTGGGGATTACAGCGGTGGAGGACAGGTGAAGTCAATGCACCCTGACAGGGACACACAAACCCATTTTGTGTTTGTATGGACGCCGTCCACCCACCCCAGCCACCCGTCGGCCCACCCGTCCGCTTGCGCGCGTTAACATTCCTAGATAGACAGAAAATAATAATCCTTTATACCTGCGTCAGGGCATTTGTGCTACAAAACACATAGTGTCACACACACACGCATTCATGCATGCCGACACTTGCCCACGCACACACACACACACACACACACACACACACACACACACACACACACACACACACACACACACACACACACACACACACACACACACACGTACAAAACACACAGTGTCACGTACACAGACACACAGTGAAAGCGTAGATATGCACGCATTTAAAGAACACTCACGAGTATAACCAGCGGACCTGACAGAGCAGAAGTCCCTGGCGGTCTGTGAAGGCCCGCCGAGGACTTCAGTCCCCCCC
>NW_026613585.1:20000-24564 GCF_026213295.1 Gadus chalcogrammus
ACTCACTCACTCACTCACTCACTGGCTCAGTCACTCACTCTCTCACTCACTCACTCACTCACTCACTCACTCACTCACTCACTGGCTCAGTCACTCACTCTCTCACTCACTCACTCACTCACTCACTCACTCACTCACTCACTGGCTCAGTCACTCACTCTCTCACTCACTCACTCACACTGACTCTCACTCACTCACTCTCACATTCATTCACTCACTCACTCACTCACTCACTCACTCACTCACTCACTCACTCACTCACTCACTCACTCACTCACTCACTCACTCACTCACTCACTCACACTGACTCTCGCTCACTCTCTCACTCACTCACTCACACTGACTCTCACTCACTCACTTGCTCACTCACTCACTCTCTCACTCACTCACTCACACTGACTCTCACTCACTCACTTGCTCACTCTCTCACTCTCTTACTCACTCACTCACACTGACTCTCACTCAATCACTCACTCTCACATTCATTCGCTCACTCATTCACTCACTCGATCACTCACTCACTCACTCTCACAAACACACACGCACACAACATACTTTATTTATACTTAAACATACTAACTGTATGTGTGTGTGGTGCGAATGAGGGAGTGTGTTTGGGTGTGTGTGTGTGGGTGTGTGTGTGTGTGTGTGTGTGTGTGTGTGTTTCTGCCCTGCTGCGCGCACCTCTGCTACCGCTGGCGTGTGTGAGTGTCAGCACCTTTGGGGGTGCGGTGGATGCTCGGCCCACTTGCCCACATCAAAAGGCCACACCTGTCGACAGCACAACAATCTGGCCCTCAGATCCGGCCCAACAATAGACCTGCTGAGACCATCTCAATGATATCAAATGAGATCAAAGACGGCCCTGCATGTCCGCACACACACACACACACACACACACACACACACACACACACACACACACACACACACACACACACACACACACACACACACACACACACACACACACTACACACAGACCCATGGGGAGGATACAGTGCGGCTTCCTCTGATGAAGAACAAGTGGTGTTTGGGTGTGAAGTGGTGGACGGGGAGCGGCTGAGTGAGTGAGGGAAGAGGAGGAGGAGAGAGAGAGTGAGTGAGGGAAGAGGAGGAGGAGAGAGAGAGTGAGTGAGGGAAGAGGAGGAGGAGAGAGAGAGTGAGTGAGGGAAGAGGAGGAGGAGAGAGAGAGTGAGTGAGGGAAGAGGAGGAGGAGAGAGAGAGTGAGTGAGGGAAGAGGAGGAGGAGAGAGAGAGAGAGTGAGTGAGGGAAGAGGAGGAGGAGGAGAGAGAGAGTGAGTGAGTGGATGAATAAGGCACTGAAGGAATTTCATTTAAGATCTCAGCAGCCGACAGAGCATCGTGACCAATAGGATCAGGGTGTACCGCAGGGGGTCCTGCCGTATCCAGAGCAACCCCCTGTCCCACACACACACGCACACACACACACACACACACACACACACACACACACACACACACACACACACACACACACACACACACACACACACACACACACACACACACACACACACACACACACACACACGCGCGCCCACGCACAGATCCAGGCAGGCAATCCCTCACTCCACACCCACCGACCGACACACGGATGCGCACACACTTACACAGGCATCCCTCATCCCAAACCCACCCCGCACACAACGAACACACACAGACACATGCATACTACAATGACACAGAACCCCCCCCCCCCACTAAATCTACACACACACCCTGGAGATACCGCTGTACCATGACGTGTCTGTGTGTGTGTCCGTGTCTGTGTGTCTGTGTGTCTTCTGTTCTAGCAGAGTCGTGTTTTTAAGGCCATGTTGATTTTCTTTATCTTCTTAGCGGAGGCTTTTTGTCTTCAAAAGGCAGTTCAACCGAGGCCACTCAGAGATTACGTCGCAGCCAGTCTGGGGATGTTTATGCATGTGCTTGTGTCTGTTTACGTGGGCGGGGATTGTGGTTGCCTCGCATGGATGACCAAGGCCTCGGGCTGGTTTTAAGGTTGCTAATAGCGCAGAGTCTGTTTGATCTAGACTGCGTTTCCCAATCCCAAGGTTTAGAGAATATGAAAAAAAAAATGATAATGTTAAAAAATATGTGCCGTCTATTATTAAAAATCGCTCTCGTTTTGACTTGTTTTGTCACGGTTAAGCACGCTGTGAGCGAGCTGCTTTTTGCTACGTTTGCCTTAACGAAAGCTGTCCTTCTCAACCTGCTCCTCTTACTGTAATGTGTTTCCAGACACAAGTCGTCTCCCTGAGATATACATGTCCTGCTCAGTTTCCCGCCTCAAAATACTTCCCCTCCATCAGGCCTGTCCGTCATTCCTCTTTCTTTCTCCTTTTTTTCCTGCTCACCAGCCTGCCCTGAAACACAGTTTGGCCCGCTGCTCTTTATGAGGAACCGTGAAGAATCCTGTTTTTCCTAAGTGTCACGGTTATTAGTGCTCCATCTGCCTCGAAGCAACCTAAGTGGGTGTGGGGGGGGTGGGGGGGTACGAGTTGTGAAAGGTGTGTGTGTGTGTGTGTGTGTGTGTGTGTGTGTGTGTGTGTGTGTGTGTGTGTGTGTGTGTGTGTGTGTGTGTGTGTGTGTGTGTGTGTGTGTGTCTGTTTATGTGAGTGTGAGTATTTGTGTGAGTGTGTCTGTGTGTGTGTGTTTATGTGTTTATGTGAGTGTGAGTATTTGTGTGTGTGAGTATTTGAGTGTGTGTGTGTGTGTGTGTGTGTGTGTGTGTGTGTGTTTCTGTGTGTGTGTGTGTGTGTGTGTGTGTGTGTGTGTGTGTGTGTGTGTGTGTGTGTGTGTGTGTGTGTTTGGGGGTGTGGTTGAGTGAGGGGGGAGTCGATGGCCTTGCTACACCTCCGTCTAGTATATGTTGAATATGGGTGTGTGTGTGTGGGGGGGGGGGGGGGGGGGGGCTCATTGAGGGCTGGAGAGTTCTCTTTAGGTGGGGGGGGGGGGGGGGTGAAACTGGGTGAGGGTGGGGGTGGGGGGGAATCTTTACAGAGTGGAACAGACCCGACGGTGCAGCTGGTGTGTCTAAAGTAGGGGAATGGACCTCCCGTGAGAGGGGGGGTGTTTGATTGAGCGTACGCACGAACGTGTGTCTGTTTGGGTGAGCGCGCCGGAAACGATCGCTGGCATCCTTCAGTCTTCATCATCACACGCAGCTAGGCAACAGGCCTCACACTCACCCCGGAGAAAAGCATCCCTCCCTTCCCCTTTCTCCTCCAATGTGTTTCAAATCAAGGTGAATGATGTCTAATGAGGGGATGTGTGAGATAGAGGGGATAATCGCACATTTGGTGTGATTGTTCATCTCTGATGTGTGCTGCTTTGGCTGCGCGTGTGTGTAGGGGGGGGGGGGGGTGGGCGGGAGAGAGTGAGAGTGTGAGGGGGAGACAGAGAGCGTACGTGTGAGGCGATACTACACATTTTGTCTCACTTGCCTCCTGTCTTTCTGGGTAATTGAGCCATGATTGGCCACTCAATCAGGAGTCAATAAGGACAATTCTGGACCTCTTGTCTCTTCTACTCTCCTCTATTCACTTCAGTCTTCCCTCTCGTCACCCCTTTTATTTAAAAACCTCTCTCGCTCTCTCGTCATCTCCTCCCTGCCCACACACGCGCACACACACACACACACACACACACACACACACACACACACACACACACACACACACACACACACACACACACACACACACACACACACACACACACACACACACACACACACACACACACACAGGCACGCACTCAAACCATATAGGGCTAATGGCTTCATCTGTTTAGACAGTTTTAGACCACAACCCGGGAATGGAGGAGTTAAACAAAGACCTCTGGCTCCATCCGCTCTCTGCTCCCCCAGTACCTCTCACGGATCCTTCACTCCAAACAGGCTTAATTCTCCCTCCTACGTCGGCTTTGACTGGGAGGGGGACGATTCTGTTTGTGCCTTGCAGCCTGCAAATCTTAATCAGCGACTGACAGGCTCCTCTCGGCTCCGTGCGTGTGCGTCTGTGTGTGTGTTCCGTGTGCACGGGCACATGCATGTGCGCACGCACGTCCAAATGGAAGAGGTGACTAATGGCAGACGATTCCAGTGTGTGTGTGTGTGTGTGTGTGTGTGTGTGTGTGTGTGTGTGTGTGTGTGTGTGTGTGTGTGTGTGTGTGTGTGTGTGTGTGTGTGTGTGTGTGTGTGTGTGTGTGTGTGCACGTGCGGTTGCGGTACACATACACGTACGAATTTGAGGTGCGGTGACTAATGATTGATAATGAAGGTGATTCGGGGTCTGTGTGCGTGTGTGTTTTGTTTGTGTGCACACATGCATGTTCGGATGTGGTGAAGGGAGCGGCCAATGTTAGCTAAAGGGTGACTCACCGACGACGCTTTTCGGAAGCTAGCATGAAGCTAGCAAGAAGCTACCTCCGCGTTGCAGGTCATGGCGTGGTCACGTCTCAGTCAGCTGTCACCTGTTCGCACCCCCCCCCCCCCACCCCCCCACCCTAAGAAGCTCCTGTGGCCCCCCGTCCTAGGCCGC
>NW_026613586.1:0-15000 GCF_026213295.1 Gadus chalcogrammus
TCTTGCCGTAGCCCCACATTAATGACTGCTAATAATGTATACAGATAAGACTGCGAGAATGTCTTCCAGCGATGGAGGCTTACAGGATGAATATTCATGACGGTCCCCATACACACACAGAGGTGGGAGAGGAGGGAGGTGTTCCCCAGAGATATGTACAAGGTCCCCGCTATATTTGCTTATCCAATGATATACAAGAGAATAGATGTGAATAATTTCGAAGGATGATTAAAAAAAAAAGAAAAAAAAAAGCTATCAATGCACAGGAAAGACCCCCCCCAGCGCACGGTGTAGAAGACCACCGTAGGGCCTGTGACGCATCCATAGGTTAAGTAGGTCTCTGCGTTTGAAGTCGATAGTGGATGGTTGTGCGGTTGTGTGTATATGTGTGTGTGTGTCGGGGAGGTGAAGGGGATGGCGGGTCACTAGCCGAAAGGGGTCCTTGTCTCTTGTCAAGGGTACGGCCTACTCCTTGGCTCCACCAGGGCCCGACCGCGCCGGCCCTCCCCCGTGTGATGGACTGCAGGGGAGAAGGAACATCCTGGAGCCGCCGCAGGGAGAGAGCCATGGGAAAGTGAGCTCAGGGGCCAAACACCCCTGTTTTCTTAAGTCCCTCACAATCTGCAGATCACGGACACAAGGCAGCTTCCTGTCTGGGGCCTTCCCATCCCTAGCCCTCCCTCCCTCCATCCTCCTCCTTCTTCATCTTCTTCTTCTTCTTCTTGTGGAGGGGAGGGGAGGGGAGGGGGGAGGAGAGGGGAGTGGTGGGACACAGGAAGTAATGACCCCCATAGGTGCTTGAAATGTGCCGAGGACATGGCTCTCCCCCCCCCCCCCCCCCCTGATTCATAACACTGTGAAAGCTTTACACATTTCCCCACGCTCCTCTCCCACGCTGAGAGAGAGAGAGAGAGAGAGAGAGAGAGAGAGAGAGAGAGAGAGAGAGAGAGAGAGAGTCCCGCCGTGACATCACCGCGAACCGTGCAAAGACCTACTCTTCCTGCGGCGCTCCTGTGGTCCCGGCAGAGAGCGAGGGAAACTATTTGGTGGGGTTCTCAGGAGCGATAAGGTCAAATGCTCTTCTAAATATAGCCGTCCTGAAACGGGCCGTGCTGTCGCCACATCATTAAGACCCTAGGAACGATTATGCATTAACGATATGAAACGGGCAAAGGAGCAACAGCACCAGAGCAAGACGTGACATCAATAAAAAAAACTTGTTTATTGTGTGTATTTTGAGGATTTGCTCGCTCGCCTTGGAGGGATAAGTCATGAGACGTCCAGGGAACGCTGTGAATTGCAGAGGAAAAACACAAAAGGATAGCAGGGTTAGGGTACACTAGAATACACAATGTTGAGAAGATTTGATTACAATAACGCCCAAGAGAGAGCGAGAGAGAGAGAGAGAGAGAGAGAGAGAGAGAGAGAGAGAGAGAGAGAGAGAGAGAGAGAGAGACAGACCGCGACAGAGGGAAAGAGAGAGACAGAGACCAAAAGAAATAAAGAGACTAAGAGAGACGGAGACAGAGAGAGAGCGGAAGGAAGGAAGGAAGACAGAGAGGGAGATGGAGGGATTGAACGTTTGAACTGTGGACTCTGTATAGAACAATATTTATTTTTACAAAGTGAACATAGGCGTATGTGTACAAATGACATACAAACACGATAGATTAAGTGCGTGCCTTGAGTCAACACACTGGTGTCTCCGCAGCGGGTCTGGGTGGATGGGAGGCAGAAGAAAGCCCTGAAAAAAAGACAAAAACAAAATAAAACAAACAACCGCATTCTCGTGAGCGGGTAAAAATGGATTTAGAGCTCAAAGACATCTGGGTTAAGTTACATGCACTGAGGTAGGTATAAAGGGGGGGGGGGGGGGGGGGGGGAAGAACCGGGAACACACTGGACCTTTCCCACAGCCCATGGCTTGGTGACTCCAAACAAGGCAGAACATTCAGGTTTCCGAGGGCCGTCCATGGGCCCAGCGGGAGAGCCGCTAGTGCCCTTAACTCCCAGCACCTGACAGGAGAAAACCAGCTGATCCCATGGAAACACACAGAGTTCAATATGTATTGCATTGTTGTTTTGTAGCGTTCTGTTTAAGATGAGTGCCTGATGTTGAATGTGGCGGCCCTTCTGAGTTTGCGGTGTGAGTGGGTGTGGGTGGGTGTGTTTGTGTTTGTGTGTGTTAGTCGATGTGCGTGCACGTATGCGTGCACGTGTGTGTGTGTGTGTGTGTGCTTGTGCGGCAATAAAATGACAAACAAACAAATAAATTATTCATGAACACTCACACACACAAGCAAGTCATAAACAGACCTGTCCATGTCACCCAGCGCCTAAATGCTTGTTAATAGAATGAACGATAATTACACTGAGGTTTATAACAGGGACCATGACAATGACAGGGCAGTCATCCTGCCATAACAATTAGACCTGCTTAGACGTGCGTGATGGGACGGAAATATTAACCAAGCGCACACGGGGAATGTTCATGCTGCTAACACAAACTCTCGAAACGTTTTGTATGCATTATCATGTGCAACATTCACAAACAAGAGCTGATAACAAACAAATTGCAGCAAACAAAAGTCGTTGCTTGGGAAGGCCCAGTCAACACCACTTCAGGAAAACTCAATTGTCTCAATTATCCATTTAATGTAAATAAGCAGACAACAAAAAAACAGTCCCTCAAACTCTAATGTACACCATCAATCCCACAGCACTGGTGGTGTTGGTAGTTGTAGTAGTGGGGTTGATGGTGTTGCTGGTTATGATACTGGTGGTGAAATTAATGGGGATGGAGTTGATTTGAAGGTGATGACGGTGGTGGTAGTGATGGTGGAGGTTAAAGTGAGGGTGGTGGTGGTGGTGAGGTAGTGATGACGGACGTGGTTGTGGGGACGATGTTAGTGGTGGTGATGGTGCTGGTTATAGCAAGGGTGGTGTTGATAGGGTGGTGCTGATGAGGACGTTGGCGGTGACGGAGGTGTTGTGATGACCAGGGTGATGGTGTTGATGTGGCGGTGCTGACTGACGTGGTGGTGGTGGTAACAGAGGTGGTGACCAGGGGGCAGCAATCCTGCAATGAGCCGAGCTCCAACAAAATCTCCCAGCCACCCCCCCCAACCCATGTGTTCCCGCGTTAAAAAAAGGGAAACACAGAGCATTAGTGCAAACTCTCCCAGGATCATGTAATGACTTGTCCAGCTCTGTGCTGCAACCTGCTACACAGCGTGCTACATGGCCTGCTACACAGCCTCCAACCCCCCACCCCTTGAAAAAAAACAGGGGACCAGTGAGAAAACAGCTGGCCCCTAAAGCTACCCTCCTCGTCCTCAACTCTCCTCTCCTCCCGCTCCTTCTCAATCACTTCCTGCCTCGCTCTCTCTCTCTCTCTCTCTCTCTCTCTCTCTCTCTCTCTCTCTCTCTCTCTCTCTCTCTCTCTCTCTCTCTCTCTCTCTCCGTCTCTCCCTCTCTCTATCTCACACTTGATTTTTTTTTCTGGCCTCCTGCCCTCTGACATCTCACCATGTTCCCAGGAGCGGACATTTTTTTCTCCTTCTTCCTTCTCTCTTCTCCTTCCTGTGCAGCATACTGACTTCCTTCTGCAGGCTTACCTAACACGGTGTTGGCGGCCGACCCCGGCCGTGTAATCTAGTGGCGTGGGAGAGAGAGAGAGAGTCAGAGAGAGAGAGAGAGAGAGAGAGGGAGAGAGAGAGAGAGAGAGAGAGAGAGAGAGAGAGAGAGAGAGAGAGAGAGAAAGAGAGAGAGAGGTGACGGGTGGAAAGGTTTCAACTTTCTACGCCTTCTATGCCTTCTACGCTTACGACTTCTGTAGCCTCACTGAATGAATGCTACGCAACACAAACAAATACGTAAGAGCACTAACTATTTCCCCCCAGAGGCCTGAAATCAGTGTACTGGTGTGGGGGAACAAGGCATCTTCCTCACTGCAGATTACAATAACGGTCAATAAAAGTGAAAGCCCATCACTTCCGGTGGCAATTATTGTCTACAAAAACCATGTACAAAAGTTTAATGTTGATGTTGCACTGTGTCTTTGGTTATCACATTTTGGTACATGCAGAAAACATTTCTGAACAAAGGTGATGGGAAGATCGCCAAGCTTCGTCACGGACCTCGTTCGGATACTGCTTAAAACATTTTTAACCAGCCAAACGGTTTGGCGTGTTGATGACTATTATAATTGCTATTATTCATAATTTCATACAATCCGGTGCTAAAACGATAATAGTGCACGTTTAATGTTAACACAACACTTGTGCCAACATTTCTTTCAGGATCACCATCATCTGCACAAAAACATACCAGGCTAGCGCAGGTCATTTGCAAGTCATCTGTGTTTATTTATTATTTTTTGTTCTCATTGCATGCTTTGTGGTACATTGCACGTTGGCAAACATTTGCTCATTGGCTAACAAGTGAGGATTCAGGGATTTTTACATTCATACATGATCCTGCATACATATTTTTGCGTCGGTGTTCAGCCGCGGATCAAGGCGTACTTGGAAACTACTCCGACAAGGTAGAGGGATTGGCAGCTGAGGCTTTACGCTCATTAATCAGTCTTACAAAAATGCAATCTCTGGACAGATGTTTCTCCTGTTTCCCTCTCTCTCCCTCGTCTCTCCTCCCCATCCCTCCCTCTCTCCCTTCCTCTCCCCTCTATCCCCTGTTCCTCTCTCTCTCTGTCTCTCTCTATCTCTCTCCCTCCTCCCTCCCTCCTCCTCTCTCTCCCTCCTCTCTCTCTCTCTTCCTCTCTCTCTCACTCTCTCTCTCCTTCCTTTCTCCCCCCTGTCTCACTCTGCAGCAGGCAGCTGTTTAGGATAGGATTGGAAGACTAGGACACCACCTGTGTCTGCAATGTCATATTTCCCCCCCTTCTTCTTACGTACGTGCAGGAGCGAATGGATTTGGGGGGGGGGTGTAATAAAACATAGGGGGGTGGGGCGTGAGGTAGTACACACACACACACACACACACACACACACACACACACACACACACACACACACACACACACACACACACACACACACACACACACACACACACACACACACATACACACACACAAACACACAAACACCACCATTCTAGTAGACACCAGGGAGGCCAGATTTCGGAGGGACCACCATACCGATGAGGGCTAGGTCCTGGGTCCTGAGGTCCAGCTCCAGCAGATGTCTTGTTCTTCTTGGTGTTCCCCCACCCAGACCCTGGAAGTGAACAGCGCCCTGGGGCAGCCGCAAGCTGAGATGAGCGGGCCTGGCTCCCTTAATCCCCCTGACCTTGGTCTCTCTCACACACACAAATACACAAATATATTCCCCACACACAATAAAACACACAAACGACAATCTGATCACCAACAATCATAAAGAGTCAAATAAAAGATTTCAGACCCATACCACGTATGTTCAAATCTCAGGTGGCAAGGTGGTGCTCTATCAGACCATGCAATTGATTTTTGTTTTTTTGTGGATAACCATTTTGAACTATTCGTCGTAAGTCATCATGCTGATGTTCGAAATACAATTTGAACCCTTTTGAACCCAGGCCGATGACTCGTCAATACCTTATTTCACCTTTCTTCTTGGGCTCTTTAAACTCAACATATTCCTGGTAGCCACAGCATCAGCAGAAGATCCCTGGTCACATTGTCTTACCTTATTTGTTGCCTCATTCAATGCATCTCATCACCTTTCACAGTGTTTGCCCCAACACTGACATGGGCCTAGTTTACTGACATATCAAGGGGATCCTCGATTAGAATATAAGATCAGGCGTAGAGCTCAAATGAGTCTCAGGCAGTTAGGCTGGGATACGATCCTCTTCATCTCTTACTTGCTTGTTTAAAGGAGAAGGAGAAGAATGTGACCTCATATATATATGGTAGAAACCGGCACTGAATTCAGGCCCTGGGCTAAGAAAACCTCAGATCCCAGCATGCTTTTTGGTTTCACCTAGCACCAACTACAGACAGGCCATCAAGTGACCACTCGTGTGTTGTGATTTGTTTAGTTCAGGCAAGAGGGAACCTAGACAAGGGTGGTCAAATGTTTACAAAAACAATGAATCCATCCATCACGCAATCAGTCAACCAAGTAAACGACAAGTTGAGAATGGAAGCAGCCTCTCATGGGTACTTTTCTTGCCCTGGAGTTTGATTACTGGGTAAAGGAGTCGGGATTGAAACCACTTTATGTTTGGCTTAACTAGAGGTGAACGGCAAATATCGGTCTTAAAGGCATTACTGACATTTCCTTGAAATTGGATAATTGCAGCCTGCCATATGCAAGGCATTCAAAGGAGCCTGAGCAATTTGGCATGAAATCGTACTTTTTGTGTTTTTTTTGTGTTTTTGGTGAGGCTTAAATTATAGGTTGTCGATAGAAGCTTTTGCGCTGTAATTTTGTCTTTCTCCAAAGACACGTATAATTTGATACTGTATTGACTCTGTTCCGATGAATGTATCGTTTGATTGTTGACATGTGCTAAAGAATGTTGGTTATCACTTAGAAAATTTTGTTATTTAATCATTAAGCCGGACAAAATATGATTACCTTAGTGGGGTATCAGATTAATACATTAAGCGATTCATTTCATTACAATGAAGCTGAGTGAAAGTTTTGCTCCTCCAACTTCTTGCTTATCTGTGAATAATTACTTTTTTGATGATTCACATGGAATAAAACTATTTTTTTTTCGCTTTTTTAGTTCCACAACCACTTCTTGTAATCATTGTGACACAGAATTCTGGCTGAACTATCTTCTCCAACATTAAAGTTAACAAGTTAGGACAGCTAGCATGTAAGCTAACAAGACTTCAGCTCTTAGCTCTTTCAGCAAGCTGTTTCACTTCTGAGTAAGTCAAAGATGGGGTTGAAAAATAAATCACAGAAATAAAAAAATAAAAAATAAAATACAACGGCACAAATGAAGAGAGGCGCAGAGCAAAGTATTTCCTTTTTCCATATTTTTTTTGGTTGTTTTAATGCGATTTTCAACATCTGCTCACCTCAGCTGACGCCATAGATTTGTGGCATTTAGTGGCATTATATCAGACTAAAGTCTTGTTTTAACTGCGTGGCACTCGGGATACTGCCACAACAAAACGGTTACCTCACAGCATGGGGTGAGAGGAAGGCATCTGCTCGCACAAACAGGATGTCACAGTATGGATGGTGATGGCGGCGGAGAACGAGAGGGATGGGGTGGGGGTGGTGGCGGCGTTTGGGAGGGTGGGTTATTGGGGTGTACCCTTTTTAACAGATAAGCTGCCCTGGGCCAGCCATGGGCCGCATGTTAAATAATTATAGGTTAAAGCAAAAAAGCTTACGCCTATTTTGATTCGATGGTTGATTGAGCGCAACTGATATGTTTTTTTTTTTTTTGCCATAGTGCATAGTCAAAATAAATAGGCGAAAACAACAAGATGAACAGCCCGCCCCAATACATCGCCATCGGTGGCACACACAAACACACACACACACACACACACACACACACACACACACACACACACACACACACACACACACACACACACACACACACAAACACACACACACACACACACACACACACACACACACACACACACACACACAAACACACACACAAATGCACGTACACATGTACATGTTCATGCCTGCACTCACAAACAGACACACACACTCATTCTTCACATATACAGAAGCAGAAACACGCACATACTTACCCACACAAAATAAAGAAACACACAAAAACATTACTTTTACACACACACACAAACACACGCACACAAACACATGCGACACATGCAGAAAGCCATACACACACATGCACACACCCAGAAACCACATGACAAACCGGTCAGATTCCCTGTAATCGGATTACACTAAGCATCCTAACACACAGCATTAGACAAAATTATATATATAAATATATCAAACAGCTTTTATCCATGGAATTACAAACTCATCGCATAACCTGGATGTATTTGTGTGTATATGTCTGTGTGTGCGCACCTGTTCATGTGAATACTTGTGTGTGGGGTTTATGCGTGTGTGCGTGTGTGTGTGTGCGTGGGCACACGTTTCCATGGTGCATGTTAGTGCAGGATTGGAGTGAGGTGACATAAGATATGCAGCAGGGCACAGAGCGCGGGCGCATATGTCGTAGCAAGAATGCGTTCAACTGTTTTTTACACAACCCCACTTCCCATAATTGTCCATGCGGCGATATATTTTGCCATTTTAAGCAGCTTGAACTCCCTTTACCCTGCCTGCGTCTGGTCAGAAATGTCACAGCAACACAGTGGCACGCCACACTACTGCCATGGTGGAGGGAACGAAAAAAAATGTACGTCGGAGCTCAACCATTTCAACGTCGCCAACAAATTGGTTTAACTTGTAAGTGGATTCACCTTCTTTTAGAAATATATACAGAAGTTTCTCAGTTGTTGCAGAAGTTTTTTCTATGTGCTGGGGCTCAGCTGGAAACAATGTTCTAAATGATGGTATAGTTGCCTTTTCATACGACGAAAACCAAACAAACTGTACAAACAATGCTGCCCCTGAATTGTTCCAGTCCCTCATACAAACAGATGTTTACATGACTTTCCAAAAAAAGTGTAAAACGGTGAATGTTCAGGTAAAGAGGTATGGACGCATGAATGATGTACTTTGCATAAAAAGAAGAGTATAAACAGTGAAGAGCACATGCAGAGCTAAACCACAGGTTGGCAATATGGGCTCAGGGGAAACCGAGGGAGACATCGGGAGAGAGAGAGAGAGAGAGAGAGAGAGAGAGAGAGAGAGAGAGAGAGAGAGAGAGAGAGAGAGAGAGAGAGAGAGAGAGAGAGAGAGAGAGAGAGAGAGAGAGAGAGAGAGAGAGAGAGAGAGAGAGAGAGAGGAAGAGGAGGGTGGTGGGAGCAGGCAGAGAGGAATGGAGAAAGAGAGGGAGGGAGGGAGGGATGAAGAGCAGGATATAGAGAGACAGAGAAGTGAGGGAGAGAGAGGGAGGGAGGTGGGAGACAATGGGAGTGTTTCTGAGTCCTAACAAGGCACACAGGGGCCTGTGGTCGGCGTGGGATTGAAGCTTCACTTGCAAAAGCTACAGAAACGTAGAAGCGAGCGAGCGAGGCTAAGTAAATAAACGCCATCCCTGGCAGTGATCCCCCATTTCCTTCCAATCTGTACAATTACATATAAAAATATATAAGAAGTGAAGTACATTCTTTTGTCATTATTTACAGTACTATTAGTTAGCATGTATTCAGTATTATTAAGTATTACGATTTTTTTTGTATGATTTATATTATTATATATCCAGGTATATTTATAGATGGATAAATGAATAAATACATATATATATATTATACTTAATATTAATGCGTACTAAGTGTTTTAATGCCATTTTCTGGGGGCCCGGCGAGCCCTGTGTGAAGTTGTTTTCATGTTTACATTGTGGGCAGGAGGGATCCATGTGGAGAACATTTGTCAGTTAATTTCCACACCAGTGAGGATTCCGAAGCCACGACATAACTCTTAGAAACCCTGTGGTCGCATACTTGGACTGTGGTCTTGATTTAATCATACATTGATTTGATAGAGAATTTTTGTGCTTTTTTTGACAGATTTCCACCGACACTGTTTTCTTACAAAATATCACCTACATTGAATTTAAATTGCAGTATCATATTTTAACCCAATGTGTGTTTTAGGATTTAATGCCAGTGAAGGTAACCTGGTACTATTTCCTGACGTAATTTTGGTTGGTAATAAAACAGTGTGGTCTCATCAAGGGTGCATATGAGCAGAATAACAGCGTTTAAGTCTATTGAGATATCACCAAATAGTGGAAAGATGGTATTTTATGTAGAGAAGTACAGAACATTGAACATGTTTCTTTTTCTTGTCAAACAAAGTCTCACTTTAGCAGGGACAATATTTTGGTGTGTTCCTCTTGTGTTTAATTTTTCTTTCGAAAAGTTCTCATCTGACGTGTAATTTACTATGCAGCCTATTTCAATATCACCCTGTGGCTTGGCTGACATTTAGCAAACCTGTAGGAAGCTGACAGCACTTGTTAGTGGCTTACCTTACTCGAAAGAACTTTGCACTGAGAGAAAAACAGGGAGGGAGAGATGGAGACACAGAGTGAGACATGAGAGAGAGAGAGAGAGAGAGAGACAGAAAGGGTCTGAGTTATGGTTAGACATGCCTTTGTGTTGTCTTACATTGACACTTCTCTCCTTTTTCTTTCTGCCTTTTTATATTTCTTTCTTTCATTCTTCTCTTTTGTTGTCCTTCTAACCTTCCTCCCTTGCTTCAATATGTCTTCTTTTCTTCCTTTCTTTCGTTCGTTCGTTCTTTCTGTCTACAGATAAACACTCGCCCGTTGCGGTGCTGAGGTGCATACGCAGCCGCGATGGTTCTAGAGTTGCTCTCTAATTGTAGCAAAGCTGAATCCCAGATTGCCTGTCAGTCAAAACTCTTGATTCTCTAATTGCCTGCTTCTTGGAGATGAGAATAACTCTTCCAGGCATCCAAGAGGCTGCGTAATATTTTATTTTCGTGTCTCTGTCTGGTTACCTTCCGCCCTCGGGCTTAGAGCTTTAAACTATTTACGGTGATGGAATAACTAGCTATGGTGTCCATTTGCATTCTCAACATCTCTGCGTTGTGGTGGCTCTCATTTTGATTTACACACCCATACCAAGGAACAGACGCATGCATAAACACACACACACAAACAAACATGCACGTACGCACGCACCTATGCCTGCACGCACGCATGCTTGCAAGCGCACACACACACAAACACACAAACAAACAATCAAATGAACAAGCACACACACACACACAAGCAGGTACGCACGCAAGCACGCACACATGCACGTAAGCACACACAAACACACAAACACACACACCCAAACAATCAAATGAACAAGCACACATACTTACTTGAGCACTCACACAAACAGAACTCTCTCTCTCAGATCCGCGCGCACACTCTCACAAACACACACGCATGCACACAGTGGCGTACATAAAAAGGCCGCCTTGATTTCCTATTAAAGAAGTAACACTCGTGCTAACCTAATTTGCAGACACAAACAAAAATGTAAAACAGTGAGGGTAAATAGATTCTCTGACTGGGACGCACAGCGGAGCCAGTGAAGTGTAACAAATCTAATTGGAATATATGAATGTTTGTGTCTGTGTCTCGCAGACCCACTGCAAGCGCAGATGAGACCTGACCAGTCGGACGTGTTGTTGGTCTCAGAGGTCAGGCCCGAGTCTGGGTTTTGGACCGAACAAAGGCCGACAGAGTTGGACTGCACACGCTTCAGGAAACCGTAAACATGGGCGGCGTTTCTTGATTGTATTTCCCATCAAATCAATTCCACAGAAATGCTTTGATCTTTCCTCAATGACCACTGTTAATATTTCAAACGGTTACACTTTCACATACATGCCTGCCATTTTTTTTTCACACGTGGTCAATCAAAACACAGAATAAATTAACAACAACAACATAAAAGTTGTTTTGTTTATGGATATGGTCGCCATCTGCTATCAATGAAGGAGGAAGAAAGAACGAGCAGATCTTGTTCGCTGGCATCCTCTTCTCCTTCCACCCCTTCGTCCGCACGGAGACCGAGAAGATTCTTGAGCACTCTTTGGGAAATACGTGAAGGATCCCCGAGGGGACATGTAACTTCAGCCTCTCTCAGCGACTCTGCTAACAATAATAAAAAAGGCCCTGGGCTTAAAGGTGACATTCTCAATTTACGATTATTTGTGTCTATAAAGTGTATTTCTTGGCTCCAGGTTCGGCCTGGCTGTCTTGTTTTTCTTGCATTTGTGCTTTGTATTGTGTGTACGTGCGTGTGTGTGCGCGTGTGTGTGTGTGTGTGTGTGAACGCGTTGGTTCCGCGATGACCACGATATCCCCAAGGGACAGCTTGAGAATCTCTCGTTCTCTTTCTTTATTCCACAAGGTTCTTGGGTTTCTGTGGAACGGTGCCTGCTGAGGGTCCTGTCAAAGTAGACCCTCAGCCACACTGGGTCCTGAGGGCAAGGATACCCATCGTGCCCGCTACTTGGTATGTCCTTCAGGGAGCTTCCAAAGTATTTTCCCATGCGCTAGGGTGCCAGGATGAATCCAGTTGAAAAATGTGTGGAAAAAACGAATCACCGGAAACCAACCGTGTTCGTCCTAGAAAGACTCCTGGTCTTAGAGTGGAAGAGAAAAATCCATTGCCATGGGTGCAAAGACACCATTGGAGGCGACGGGAAAGCTTTCGTGTTTACCAGGTTCATGATCTCCAATGTTCCTGTAAGGATCCCAAGCATGTTGTTGATGCAGCGAGAGACACACACACACACACACACACACACACACACACACACACACACACACACACACACACACACACACACACACACACACACACACACACACACACACACACACACACACACACACACACACACACACACACACACACACACACACACACACACACACAGACACATAATCCTGGAGATTCTCAAGGAAGCCCGCTTGGCCTTTAATCAACAGCAGACACCATCTCCATAAACAGAATAGCTCGGGGAGTAATTACATTGTGTTAAGTTGAGAACACTCAACGCTCCTTTGCGGGGACCTTGGCACCTCAGTCGACGCCGCAAAAATGTCCCACGAGGCGCCGACGTGAGAGGACTAGCTTGTAATCAGGGGAGACACGCTCGCCGGGGTGGGGGCTGGCAGATGCCCCGCGGACCTCCGTGGACCTCCGTGGCCCCTCCATTGGGTCACACCCAGGAGACGTTGAGTTTTTTTTCCTGCAACGCTTCGAACTCTCATTTTCTGTTGGTTCTTCGGAAGCAAAGGGTCGAAGCTCGTGGTGCTGCAGTGGTTTACCTGCACACCTGAAGTGAGACGTCGTCTGCTTGCAATGTGCAGGTGGAGGAATACGGGGGGGGGGGGGTGGGAAAGCAGGGCGGCGGATGAGCTCATCGATCAGAGGCTATGAATGGAAAGCCAAACGGAGGACATCAGGCGGTGAGCCATCTTAAATGAGGAACACCGGAACTCTCAGCCGACCTCATAAAGGGATCAAGTTTGACCTTTTTCCTTAAAACTGAAAGTGCTCATTTTCCATGACAATAAAGTAAAAAACGTCTCTTCTCAATAAACTCTTTTTAATTTGATTGAATTGAATTGATAGACAGACAGCCTGACAGACGGATGGATATATTGATAGATGTAAAGATAGACAGACAGACAGACAGATAGACAGATAGATAGATGAATGGACGGATGGATAGACGTAATGAATGATGTTTGACAGACGGACCAAACCAAGATCCCGAGCACACATCCTTTACAGATTATAAACCAAACGGCTGCAATGACACTGCTTTATTAGGCCGCAAATCAACTGTGTTCCCTGTGTTGCAATGGGTGAGAAAATGCCGGAGCTGGGAAGCGTCGTCGCCGCGGCGAGTCGCTCAGCGTTTGTTGCGGCCCACCATGTGGCAATCTGGGACCACAGCAAGACATATCCTGCCTCCCCCCCCCGCCCTCCACACTCTGGGGCTGGTTCCCCCCTCCGTCAATCTGAGGCCCGGAGGAAGAAAGGGGATGGATGGATGGGGACGGGAGAGAAGGATAGAAGTGGTGGGAGGGTGGGTGGGGTGAAAGGAAAAGAAACATAAATTGAAATATAATGAATGGCTCTGGCTTTTTTGGCCTGGGCTGAAAGAGGTGATCTGATCAACAATATGGCACGGGACAACCCCCCCCCCCCCCCCCCCCCCAAAACCCCCCTCCCTTCCCCCCCACACACACTCTCCACTCCTCCCCCCTCTCTTGCCAACTTCAGTTTTGAGTTGCTGTGTCAACCAGGGGATGCCATGGCAACCGTGAACTGACAGGAAGTTTATTTTCTCAGGGCCTGGCGGAATATTAATAACCACATAGTGCAGGTTGCCAAGTTTATTTGGACGGCGCTCAAACCCACGCCACGAGCAGGACAAACACTCAGGATCTAAAGTAAGCAGCAGATACATTGCTTATGTTATTCGCGCTGTGGATCATAATTAGCTGTCTTTTAGAAGGAGGGGATTGATATAAATCGTCCTGGAAAATGGCGGGAAAAGAACCGGCTGGGAGTCATCCAGGACTTTCAAAGGATGTGTGTTTTGAAGATGAGATGGTCAACTTAGGTCGCTGCCTGGTTCTCACGCTAAACCAACAAAAAAACTTTGCCTTACAGTTTGTCAGAATTGACTTCCCTGCGTCTCAAAATGGACCACTTCAAATGTAGTTACTGTGAAAATAAAAAGAATGACTTGGCCGAGGCACTCCCTTCCTTACACACTCTCTCAAACACACACACAAACGCTCACATGCACACACGCACACACACACACATGCTCACACACACACACACACACACGCATGCATACCTATACACACAAACATACACACCTGGTCAAAAAAACATAAGCCCTGTTAGTCAATTGTGAGATATGTCACGAACCGTTCTCTCTCAACCAGACATTCACACACAAACACGTTCATACACACACACACACACACACACACACACACACACACACACACACACACACACACACACACACACACACACACACACACACACACACACACACACAGAAACACATACTGTTTATATCACTCAAAGTTATAAACAGGCACTCTTGAGATCACCTAAGTACAAAATAATTTGTTAAACCTTCCCACACAAAGATTCACACACACACACACACACACACACACACACACACACACACACACACACACACACACACACACACACACACACACACACACACACACACACACAAACACTCACACACACACACACACACACACACACACACACACACACTCACACACATCTACGTAAACAAATCGAAACAACACACAGGCATGCTATCCTCCAAAGTGCGCTAG
>NW_026613586.1:20000-24844 GCF_026213295.1 Gadus chalcogrammus
ATAAAGAGTGAAGGAGAGGGGAATCAGAGAGGGAGAGAGGGAGTGCGAGAGAGGGCGACAGCAAGCGAGAGAGAGCGAGAGAGAGAGAGAGAGAGAGAGAGAGAGAGAGAGGGGAGAGGAGTGTCTGTGTTTAAGATGGAACGGCTGAGTTATGTTCCTCTTGGCAGTGGGAAGCACGCCGGGCTGCGGGCCCGAGGCGTCACGGCGCCACCTCAGGCCCAGAGGCAGCAGCCCCGCGCGCTCCCTCCCCGCACATGGCATTCATTTTGGGGGCTGCCGACGAGCGAGCTGGGGGCTCCTTTTCCAAAAAGCAGAGCGGTGCCGGGGCAATTAGGGGGCCGCAATTACACAGGGTGGATCTCCTCTTGGAACACGCCAAGAGTAATGCGCTCGCTGCCAAGGATCTAATGGAAGTGACAGAGAATGGGGCAGGGGGATCAGGAGGGGGGGGGGGGGGCGTAATGGCTGTCGTATACTTGATTTACACCAGGAAAAGGCATAGTGTTTGACTGTTGCTGTTTGCGTGTGTGTGTGTGTGTGTGTGTGTGTGTGTTTAAGGGGGTTTTGGTTGGGTGTCCACCAATCAGAGCCACCGAACATATCAGAGGGCCGCAATGAGTGCCACTGACTATGTGACTCAACCACATCCTCAGCTCGACCAATCACAGCGTGCCGCCGAGTCCCCCCTCCCCTAGGGAGTCTTTGACAAAACCACGCGTGATGATGGAGGTATTTTCCATAAGTGGGAATAGAAATGTATTGTGGCACCGCTTTGTGTGATGGACCAATTGGTGTGTTTTGAAGATTTCAAAACAGGGATTGTAGGGTTAGGAATCACACAGACTCATTGTAGAGACACAAGAATGAGAATAGAGCCAAGATGGAAGAGGATGGTGAAGGGGCTCTCGTGCAACAAGCACAATTGAATTACAACTCATTTGATTTGATTCGGCAAACCTGGCTAAAAAGACCACGCACACACACACACAGACGCACACAGGCGCGCACACACACGCAAGCACACACACACACACACACACACACACACACACACACACACACACACACACACACACACACACACACACACACACACACACACACACACACACACACACACACACACACACACACACACACACACACACACACAAACAACATCGCCTGGCCTGGCTTTGCTTTCTGATGCTCTTATAAATACAGTTTTCTTACATTCTTGGGGCTCATATATTTGCATCGGCGTGTGCTTTTTCCGCTATTAGCCATTATTCCATATTGGTATGGTGAAAAATCTTGGGAACAGAAAACATTGACATAGTTGGAGGGAAATACAAAAGCCAACAATAGCAGTCGCCAAACCACCTTACGGCCCGACAAGCCCATTGGTACTTTTGATAAGTGTGCCCTTAAAGCTAATCGAATTGAGCATCATAGTTAGCTTATAAACAGGACATGTTAACTTTGTTTGCATTATGTCTTTGATTATCGCTCCGGTTTTTGCTTGCAAATTGTTTCCGGAGCAAGAAATGCGCTGGCAGCGATCGCATGCTGGATTGCCCGGCTGTATTTTTGCGAGCGCTAACGAAGAAACAGGAGACATGAAGTCAAATTTGTGTTACATGTAACTACACCTTCAGTTCAGCCCAGTTGTACCTCATTCCCCTCCTTTTTAAATTTTGCAGCCCAGTTCCCCATGCTTCAAATCCATCTCATTTGAATAGAATATAGCTATTACTTTCTCTTAATCGTTAATGCATGCATATTTTTTCGGGTTTTTAAACAATCATTCTCAATGCAATGAAGAATGCATTGCTGCACTATGTGCTTTTACTTTGAAAGGTTCTTCCCTGTGATTGGGTTACCACTCTAGCCAACGCAAATTGTACACATATGTCCTGTGTTTGGATGCAACATGCAATACTTTTGGCTTGCTTTTCAGCATTTTTATAAAAATGTTTTCTGTGATCTATGAACATCTATTATTGGATCTCTGAACTATGTAAACATAAGGACAAGAAGGAGAAATCGTTCAGACTTTAAGTGAGATGTTGTGTTTCATGGGTTTGGCAAGGCATTTCCCTTCATTTTTCAGGTTATATAAATATGAAATGCCCTGTTGGACATTTTGGAAGGCCCTTATGTTTTTGTCTTCAGGGCTGCTAAGTAACACTATTATAAAAGTTCTGGCTTGTCATTTCACGAAACTACAGGAATAAATGGATGTGGTATAAAAGCAGACATCTCTGGCAAGAAAGTATATGCTAATCCTTCTTGTCATTTTTTTTGGGTGGAAATTTGACTGAGGTGGGCAAGGATTCACAACTGATTCACAAATGTGATGAGCTTTCTGGATTTCCTAAACCATATTACCTTGGGGACACATTTCCCAAGTCTGTGTATTTCACATAGTACTACTAAGAAATCTATACCAGCTGAATACTTAACTCTCTAATTTGTTTATGATCTTACCATCCAGCCATAAAAGTAGGAGAACAAAAGAAGCCTGGATCAAACGTACCAATTCTGGCAATAAAATAATGCAAGTCAGGCGACAAATATACTTATTTTGGGTAGATCATGAGAAAGTGTACATTTCTAATTTCATCACTTTTCATCATTTCCTACCACATAAATATAGGCATGATACGTATTGACCCTCTTTAACGTTTACTCTCCATACAGACCGTGAATGCTTTGAAATGCACACATGGTTGAAGACACTCGATTTTTCCCATTGCTCATCTCATCCCATAGATGTTACCGGGATGATGGGGATAGCAGAGGAGGGTAATCGCCTTGGACGCGGCCAGGATGGAAACAAACTCACACGGTTGAAAACAAAAGTGCATGTAAGGAAGCCCACACATGTTGACATTCATTTTTTTGTTGATCTATGTGTAATCCCTGTGTTTTCATCCCGATTTTTGTGGCATAATCCCCCTTTAAAAGCAGCAGGGGGGGGTTGGGGGGGGTGTATAAAGGAGGGGGAGGGGGAGAGGCGCAGTGCTCTTCTTCGGAGCACTTACAATGACAGATTAAAATGTGCAACATAATGAAGAGATCAGGGGTGTTGTGACCAGTTCTACCCCCAACCCATCACCCCACACCCCACACCACACACTCACACTCACACACACGCACACACACACACACGCACACACACACACGCACACACAGACACACACACACACACACACACACACACACACACACACACACACACACACACACACACACACAGACACACACACACACACACACACACACACACACACACACACACACACACACACACACACACACACACACACACACACACACACACACACACACACAAACACCTCCCCCGCATATGGGTCTTTGCACAGCAGTTATCGTTACAGGAAATAATCCTACAATACATTATGGAGAGAAGCACAGGTGAAGATATTTTAAACCAGACCTGTTTTTTACCTCTTTTTTACAGAACGGATTATCCGATTGTTGTTGTTCTGGTGATGCTCGTGTTGATTAAAGGTATTATTTAATTTTTTTGACACGCATAAATCACAAATTGCAGATGAATGAAGTTTGTATGGTTGTTTTTTAACTTTAAAAATGAGAGGCCGCAGTCTATTTACTGGCCAAAGAGGCCAGTATTACGAAGGAATTTCAGATTTTTTAAAGTCTTACCTTTAAACCACAGGAGTCACATCTAGGAAAAAGTGGTTTCCTTCACATTATCATATTTATCAATTAAGCTTCCTGTGTCACATGGCCACAAGCCTAAAGCCTCCGCTTTTGGTGTGAACGCACGTCAAGGCGACAAAAAAGTGCATCATTTTTCTCAAGCTTACGCAGCATGTGTGTGTGAATTATGGAGAGATCATAATCCGTGATGAGCAATCTCTCCCTCCGCCGTTACGGAGTTTAGAAAACATGCTAGCGGCACTGACTCTACCTGGCCACCACTTAACACGGAACGCGTATAAACAAACATATGAAAAAGGATCTGCTTCTGATCAGGTTTACGCGTTGAGCTACAAGGACGTAATCCCATCACCCAGATGCATTCGGCACTATAACAAGAAGCCGTTTCTCCCACCTATAGGCCTACGAGTCCCACGATGACCGGGGCCTGCTCACCGCAGACCGGCAGGAAACCAATGACGACGATTAAAATGTCAGTGTTCCAGGGGGAGACACTATGTACCTGTCAGGATCGGGGGGGAGGAGGGGTGGTGTGTGGTGGTGGTGGTGGTGGTGGTGGTGGTGGTGGTGGTGGAGGAGGGGGTCACATGCTCACTGTCATGGTGACAGCAAGGCTAATGGTATAATGATATTAGAGTAATCAGGATATGAATGAGACGACTGGGCCAAAGTCATCGCGGGGGCGGGGAGAGAGAGAGAGGGATGGGGGGGGGGGGGGGGGGAATGAAGATGGATGGCGTTTGAAAGCGGTGGAAACGGAGAAAAGGAGGAAATAGAAAGGGAACGGCTAGGTCCCGCACAGACACGGAGACGCCGCCCTGCCTAACTCCCAGGCTAAATCAAACTATCTGTCCTGAGTGCCACCCTCTCTCTCCGTCTCTCTGTCTCTCTGTCTATCTGTCTCTCTGTCTCTCTGTCTCTCTGTCTCGTCCTTCCTATCTCTTTCCCTCCGCTGTCTCTGTCCCTCTCTATCTCATTCTCCCTGTCTATTTTTTTTCTCTCTATCTCTCTTCTTTCTTCTCTCCTCTTCTCTCCTCTCTCTCTCTCTCTCTCTCTCTCTCTCTCTCTCTCTCTCTCTCTCTCTCTCTCTCTCTCTCTCTCTCTCTCTCTCTCTCTCTCTCTCTCTCTCTCTCCTATCTCGTCCCACTCTCTCT